>NW_020536493.1:0-15716 GCF_003426905.1 Ctenocephalides felis | reverse complement strand
AAATAGTAAAAGGATACACCTGATTGTTTAACCATTAATACAAAAACTAATTAACTCGAATCATTATTAAGTTGATTAAATAAATTTTTAAAGTATATGCAACTACTTTTGAGGAAATGTTGATAACAGGCAAAATTTTCTTTCACATATATCCACAAGTTTCATTCCCAATTTTTTCTGTCAAACAATTCAGGAACAAGAAGCATAGCATCCAAAATATAAAAATAGGATTTTTTGAAGTTAATGATAGAAATTTATGTTAATTATAAGTATAATTATAAATATTAAGTTATGTGCTATTAGTAAAAACTTCAGGACAAATCTAACCGTATATAATACTATCACTATTAAAGTGATAGCTAACGATTCATTAAATATTTGAGTAGACTTCTGCAGGAATATAGTAGAGTCAAATTTTTATTTTCACAAACTAAAAAATAAAGTTTTTGTATAAAAACACAAGATGCTTATGCAATCAGTATTTTTTTATTCTGAGCAGATAATCGTAAAGATTAAACCAAAACTCATTACGGAAATCGGTTACGGTGCTGAACCCGCAAAATCTAATCTATTCTCCGTCCGCCAGTCGTTCAAGGGATGAATTTTTTCTTCCACTAAACGTGAGTCCGCTAATAACAAGACTGATAGAAGGGCTTCGAATGAAAAATAGCACTAAGCCATCAGCTTGCGTAGCTAAATCTCATTTTGAAATAACCCCCATTTTAAAATAACCCATCATATTCCGCGGGCGCATCTTCGGCGGAAGGTAATAATACACCCTAAAACGCCACCCTTGAAAGTCGACAAAAAGTTAAAATCACGCCTATGCAAAAACATCCCTATTAGAATACTTTTTGTAGTATGAGTGCATGTGCTTGGACTGAATAGATGAAAGGTGTCGGGATGAACGAGTTTTATTTTCGCTTGTTTACAAACACCCTTTGTATGATATACATACATATATATATATATATATATATATATATATATATATATATCCTTATGTAAATTTAAACATTTGTTTAGGAAAATACGTGCCTTTTCGTCAGTGAATTTCCGTCCAATTAATTAACAAAAGAGCGAACTGTACAAGGACTAACGAATTAGCAAAACTCTATGTTGTTGAAATGTACCGAATACAACGTGAAAAATATGAAGATTAAGGATTATATAAGTGGATATAAACATATAATGTATATATGGAAGTATAATTACGAAAAATTTATTAAATTTAAACTAACACAATGTACTAGAAGAAAAAAATTATGGAATACGCAATATTCGAATTAATCATTGTTCAAGTTTTGTAATTGAGGTAATCTATATAAATTCAGTCTTGATTTTTAATAACATTCTTTTTTACTTTTAACAATAATAATTAAATCAAACAATTATATTGTTTTGAGTTATAATTATTTATTATTTTTAACTAAAATGATATTCTTAAAAAAAAATATTTGAAAATATATCAACTCTTTGATTTCAGATGGATTTATCTTTACTTGCAAAAAATTAAAGATCAAATTCCTCTAATCATTTTGACATATCTTAGAAAAAATGGATGTGTGTGTGCGTGCGTATGGGTGGATACAACCCCTCGACAATTAATTAGTCTCCTTCAATAGGAAACAAATGTTTTTTTAAATTATGAATTTAGTTCTACCGTACTATTGAAGGAGAGACGTTTCATAGATGGAAAAAAATGTAATCTGGCGGTCAAAGATAGTCATTAGACATATGCAGATTATGTTAACAGATTTTTTATACAGGATTTCATATTTAGTCAAAAAAAATTCATTTCTATTTATTTGGGTTCCATATGCTTTCACCGTTGTTTGAATACAATAAATGTCGCATGAAAATTCATACAAAAAATGGTCATAATTAAGATGTCCAATTTACCTAACTTGTATTATGTGGGTACCAAATTATATTATATTTAAAGTTTTTTATATATATATATATATATATATATATATATATATATATATATAAGCACATCCTTGTATCTGACACTGTATAAGAAGAATATATCTGACAGTGTGAGTGCTGCATGCAAAACTTTTAAGATTTAAAGAGAATTTTTCCCGAAAACTTTGGCGTTGCACAAAACGTGTATGTGCTTAGTTATGCATGAGTTCTGAAATATTGTGCATATAATATTAATTCCCACTAGAGCCCGAGTGTGCTGAACTGGCGCCCGGCAAACGAAACAGGGCGACATCTGTGTCTTATGACATTCTATATCAGAAAATGGATCGACTCATTACCCTACTCCAGACGGTTCGGGATATCACTCGACTCGACCTTATCAAACGCCATCGAGACAGATTTGCGGAATAGATAGTACTAGACATTCAGAATATTCGAATATTGATTTGGATTAAAATAAAGAAATTGATTTTTTTATTTACCTGACGTGACCAACACAAATGGAAGAAACGTAATAGTAAAACAAGTTTAAATTCAACAGCTAAATAATGTTCAAAAGTCATCGTCATTTGATTATAGATTTTTTTGTAAGGCACCCGTGCAAAGCTATAAATTTAAAGTATCAAATACACAGCACTCTAGTTTGTAAAATCATGTATACTAAATTCAACCATAAAATAACATGCACAACCTTAAAAAGTGAGTTTGCAAGATCACAAGAAGGACAGTAATTGTGCTTATTTGCAAGAACACAAGAATACCATTAATCAACGGATAAAACAAGTTGGCGAAACTTGTAAAATGATTGCTCATAAAAATTAACAAAACTACATATTATAAAAATACGAATAAAATTTGTAAAAGCTTGTAGAACACAATCACGAAAATATAGAGAATTATTAAATCACGAGAATATACAGAAATATGAAAATTTGTATATGATCTAAAATCGTAGTCATATGCAAAACCAACAATCATAAAAATATGCAAAATATTTTGATTTTAATATAACACAGAAAAAATAATAGTTTTTAGATTAAATATTCTATTGATAAATAATTACTAGTGACTTATTGAAACCATAATAATTTTAATTGAATTAAATAATCTAAGCATAAAACATCTATATACATATTATTCTTTATGTATTTAACTAACAATGAATTAAATTGTCAATAAGAATATTGTTAACGTTACATTTTTTTTAATTAATCAAAACTTTTCATAAGACTGAATTGTTGAAACTAATACAAAATCTTAATAAATAAAATTAGAAAATTCAAAAATAATAATTTTTTGTTACATAAATAAGCCGCTTTTTTTTAAAAAAAATGTCCATTCAATTACAAGGCCCGACAAGACTATGGAAGATTGAAATATTTTCTTAGATAAATAAAGAAAAATGCTATAATAATAATTGATATAAATAATTGTTATTTGCTCAAAATATACAATGAATCTAACGATGTACAACAAAAAGTATGTTGATAAATTTCACTGGTTTTAGAAAAGTTGTCGAATTCAATTATCAGACCCTACAAGACTAGGGAATATTCAACCCTTTTCTCAGGATGATAACCTTCGGAATTAGGTCCTATTGTGTATTTCCGAATACTACGTTATTCTTATCTTCTTATCTTTTTTACAGCGATATTGCATTAGATATCTAAATGATGTGGCTGTGGACCAACGCATTTCGAGAACGTTTTTCCCAACAATAGAGAGCGTTATCTCCTATAAATCACGATCCGGAAAAGGGTGAAAACCTACAGAATGATCTGATGAAAACCGCATATTCAATTATCACTTTACTTACACAACATAGATCAAATGCATGTATAGAAAATGTATTTTAATATATATCGAATTCTTAAGGCAGTGCTTTTCAGAAACACAAAATTAATTAAGGGCGTATTCTGGTCAAGATTTTAAAAATAAACGACTTTTTGTTTTTTGGATATTTTCAAAATTAAACTGGTCAAGGATATGTGTACAAAATTTTTATAGACGTTAGCCGCACCGATATACTTGAATTTTTTTTACAAAGTCTTACCTATAAACTTCTCTTCAGTATAAACTATAATCGTCAGTATAAACTATAATTTTCAAGAATATCAAAAAAAAGCTGTAAAACTTTTCTCAACCAATCGCTATTATGTAAAAGAAAATATTTTAAGTTTTCCATAGTTTATATGATAGCAACATTATTTTAGATTAGTAATCTAAGTAATTTTTTTTATTCAGATTATTTGGAGAGCTAAAATTTAGGGTGTGGCCAGGTCCCATTTTTCTGAGACTCCCTACATCGTCACCTTCTAGAATTAAAGCTATCACTTTTTTTTTGTTATATTCCCAAAATATTGATTAATAACTTGTAAAAAATGTATTAAAAATATCGGTTGTCATTTTAAACGACCTTTCAAAGATTGCATAAAATTTATGCCTTTAGCCCAGAATACCCCTTTAAGAGTAACACTTAATTAGAAAAATTCAAAACAATACAAAAAAACTTTGTGTGTGTTATTATGAAAAATAGAAAATTTTGTGATTTATTATTCGAAATGAACAACTTGTCTATAATAAAATAAATTAATTATGTAATTTACATAATTATGTAATTACAAAAATATTAAGCTGCAAATGCACTTTGATTTAGATACCATCGTATAATTTGCAAACACTTAAAGCTTTTCATCTTCAATATACTTAAAAAAAAATTGATAAACTCGATAGGATATTCCTGTTGTCATATGAGTATAATATAAATATATAATATAAATATTAGTAAATGCATAAACTTTACAGAACAAAATAATCGCACTGAAAATTTAATATATCGATGACAGTAAGTTTTCTGGAATTGCAGCATCAAATGAAAAATCATCTGTATTAGTCAAATAAGAACAATAAAATTCATCAAATAGTGTAAGTCAACTATTTGATTGCCACCCGAAAATTTAATATTTAAAAAAAAGAAAAAGCCATGTAGTAACGAAAACATTGCAGCACCTGATAAAATCTTTAGGTTTTTATTGTTCTTTAAAATAAATGAAGAAAAAAAATTTGAAACTCGAAATTATATTCAAAAATCATGAAATGCATTATAATCTCTATCTCAAGAGTCGGAAGTCTGATATCAACTCACAACTCGCAAGCAGCTCTATTTCGATATCAAAATTGTGACAGAAATATTTATGATTTCCGATTAATTTTATTACATAATATGAGGTTGTACAGCACTTCATATAGAGACATTAAGGAACATTCTACGGAATTTTCAAGTACTTTCTACTCGATGGCGACGTCGAATGAAATTAGTTTAAATGCGGTGTATTGATAATAAATCTGGACCTTATCGCCTTAAGTGTCCTGGCGTGGTTCTTTATGGCCAGATGTCGTTCAGCAATGGCGTTCTAAAAATTAAATTCATATTGAAACAGTTGTGAATGAATAATAAATAAAAGGCTTAAACAACCTGGATTTAATCAGGAATGAAAAGAAATACATTATGCTTTCGTTTGGGATATACAGATTTATTACAAGTCCATTCATTACTAATAGGACGATTGAACATTGAGAATGTTTATGTCTGTATAAATAATGCACAAATGGGTTGTAGAGGTTATTTATGTTTGTTTCAATAAATAGGCGTGGTACCACTAGATATAAAAATAATTGCAAATAAAATAATAACTGTCGTGTGCTTGAATTTGTCAAGTATCAGTAATCAAATAGCAAACATATTTTCGTAATTTTATGGCATGATAATAAGGAACTGTGATAATAAGTAGAGCTCATTGACAAGACTTCACAATAATTTACAATAAATATTATTCTTGAAATCTGTAATATCTCACATTAATTTCGTTACAATAATGGTTGCTGGCGTATCTGTTTTTTTCAATTTATAGTATATAACTCGCTATTAATATTATATAAATAAATTCAGAGATTCATCAAATCAATCGTTGTACAAAAAGCTCAGACAGATTTTTTTACATTAATCAGTTCTTATAGACGTGAATTGTTATAGTATCTTTATATCTAAGTCAATAAATGTATATGAATGAATGTATGACAAACATAATTTAGTTTGATTATTTTTAAATGATCAATTTCTATTTGCTACTTTTCCAAATTTAAATAACTATGAAATAACGGACACAATATTTATTTTAAAGCCACGTAATACAAAGAAGCCCGCCGACTAACATCAACTGATTCCGGGTCAATCCCAACTTTGGCCAACTTGATATCAAGCAGTATGATATCATTCAAAGTTATAGATCTCGAGTGTAATATGAAGTGAATATAGTCATTTGTGGGCAGTAATTATATGCTTGTCACTGTTTGATGTACCTGTCTAATGTAGTCCACGCATAAAAGGGTGAGTGGTTCACCGCTGGGTTGCCTTCTCGAGAAAACACTAGGTTAAGATGTATAAATAAATGATAGGACATTTACAGAACAGTTGGTGCCAATTGTTGTTAAAGATACTTTAAATTAATTTTTAAATTAATTTTTAATTCAATTTTTAAATACTTTAATAAAGTTTTTTAAAAAAAAATAATGCAACGAGAATTTTTTTTAAAAAAATTATTAAGAAATTGCATATTTTATGCAACCTCTATAATTTATTACATGTGGGTAGGGGAAAAAGGACCAACTAAATCTTTACCCTGGCAAAGGTGTAAAGAATGAAAAATAGTAAATAAAAAAGTAAATTCAGTTAAAAAAGGCAATTTTACAGAAATTAAAATGAATTGATAGTTGTTCCTACTCTGCTGATGAATATTTCTGACAAATTACTAGATCAAGGTTATATACAGTGTTATTTTTATAAAAAATGTGCCCATCAAATTTATATTTTGCATTGGTTAATTGGTTATTTCTAAAAATCTCGTTAAAATTAAAAATAAGAATTTGTTTGCCATCTTGCTGCCCCATGACAAATTAAAAAAAATAGTAAAAAAACATGTATATTATATAAAGAAGATAAATATAAATTAACTGAAAATTTTATTGAACGTAGTACAATAGTTGTTTGTTTGAAACGTGTCATGTATTGTTATGTAGTTCATTTGGTTTGAACAGCATAATTACAAAGTCAAATTGGACCTTTGTGCTCCGCCCTACCCTACATTGCTTCGCATGGAACCAGAAAATTTATTGATTTTTAATCCAGGAATTTTTGAGAATATTTTCAACAATAGACGTAAACAGGCTCCAAGTAAAGGGCAAGACCTCTCAACCTCTGAGAAGGGCAAGATGATATAATTTTGAATAAGTAATATGAAATATCACAACGCACAGACGATTTATGATGTATGTGATACTTTTCTTTGTACGTATAAGCGTGGCGGTGTACATATCGCCCAGTCTACTTAATTTATGAGAAGCACGCTAGTACTCGTGCACGGCGATGAATATATATGGAGGCTAAAGTAACATCTAGAATGTATGAAAAAGGTATAAATTTAGACAAGCGGAAAATAGAAATTTTAAAATTGTTCCCATATGATGAAAAAATATCCACATGCATAATGGATAGTGGAAAAGGCACAATGGACGGAACTGCAGTGCAGGAGAAATATGTAAAACAAGGAATAAGGAATTTCCCGGCAGAACAATTAGGAAAAGCTGAATTTTGTAAAATTTACAAATGTCATAATTCCAAGTGCCACTAGGAAAAAAAAGATAGTTTTATACGATTTATTCGTTATGGCAGAACCCAGTTTTATTTAAAGCAATTTTACATTTTGAAAGAACATATATTACATACGTAATATGAAAGTATGATATTTTATAAGTAAGAACTGAAAGTGGCTCACAAATTCCTGTTTGGCGACTGAACTCTTGTACGTTTTTTTACATTCATTAATTATGTCATTTTAAGTAAACATTACAAAAGTATAGAAACATATGAATATCCAAATCTGTTTCCAATCCTTGAATTAGAGATAGAGTCCGGTTAGGCACAAAGATTCAAACTGAATTAAAGAAATTATACTGTCCACTAAAACAAATGACCTAAATTACGAAACCAACTAAAGAACTATGTCTAACAAAAATTTTCAGGCATATCCCAATTATAGTAGTTTTTTTTTTACTATTCCTCTAAAATTCGTCATCTGTACCTTTTTATACCATAAGCGGGGTACCATAGAACAGCCAGAGGTCAAACGAAATCAATGTATCATATCTAATTTTGAAGTGAAAATAATAGCTAGAATATTCTACCAATACAAAATATAAATTTTAGGGGAACATATTTTACAGGTAACACTGTATATAACCTTGATCAGACATTAAATCAGAAATATGCATCAGCAGTGTTCCAATAACGATTAATTTAATTTATTTCTTATAAATATGCTTTTCTTATCTTAATTTACCTTTTTATTTACTATTTTTCTTTGTTTACACCTATGCCAGGGTATAGGTTCAGTTGGTCCTTTTTACCCCACCACATGTAAGCTTTTATAGAGGTTACATAAAAACATCTGTTGAATATATTTTAAAAATAAAAATACATCTTATTAAAAAATTAAATAACGTATACTTAAAAATTATATTAAGGTATCAAACTAAAGAACAGTGCTCAAAACTAAAAAAGTAACAACCAAAGAAAATACTTTACAATCAATTACAATCAAGGCCGTTTTCTTCTAATAGAGACGTTGCTTAATTTAACGCGATTGCTGGTTAAACATTTTTTGCCCTATACTTTCAAATAATGTTAAAAAATTTTACCTTCACTTGTTTTTGATATTGGTTATTTACCCGCGGGCTCTTAAGCCCCTCTTCTCTACCCTAAACTAAATCTGCGCAATTATCATTCGGCAGGTTAATGAAATTTTAATATATTTACAATTGTAAGAGTATTTGTAACTCACCCACAAGGTTTCGAGTTCAAATCCTGCATTGCATGCATACTGAGCAACAATGATATTTTTTATATATTTTACATGTTTCCAAGTGAAAATAGCCCTTCCGAGAATTGAAACAAAAAGTTAAATATTATCAAAATTAAAAGTTATTTAAAACTTAGGAGTAAATAATTAGAAGTATATAATGTAATTATGACTAGATCAAAAAACTGAATGAACTGAATGAAATAGATATATGCTGAATACGTATGGAAATGTATATTAAATTATAATTTTGCGTCGACTTCAAAATATTTCGCAAAAAATATCATAATATGATATTTATTAGGGTTGATTATTTTTCCTATTTAAGTTTCTATCTCGAGTGGAATGATAAGATATACCCTCAGAAAAGCCTTGTGGCTTGACGTGCGTTGGATTTGATACCATTCCTTTATAAGCTTCATAAATAAAGCGTGTGCGGCGAGGGAAAATGGAAATATCTCATAGAAAAATAACTTAAATGAAAAACATGTTTTTGAATATATGATATCAAATCGAGATTCTCTACGGCACGATATGTTATTGAACGGGGATCTATACGTTGAAGATTCTGGGTAAATATTTACTTAATGAAAAATTTATTTCTATATTAAATTCGTATATGAAAATAATGATTATGTGAATTACTAGATGATCGCGTTTATGGTGATAAAATTTTTCAAATTCAGTTCATAATAGTTTGTAAAAAAAAACTTCCAAGCAAGTTATGGAAGTGTGAAATACACAATTTTGAGCCACAACTTTTATAAAATTATTAGTACATTCAGTTTCAGTTCAATTATTACGAATTAATTAATATTTGCAATAATATAAAAATTCACTTAAATATATTCACGGATAAAACGTATTACAATTTTGAAAGTTTAAAATTAATAAATTTGAAATTTTTCCAAACAAAAAAAAATCAACTTACGAATACAATAACAAAGGCCTTGATATTATGAAGATGATTGAGACTTGTTATTATGGCTTCATTTTGGGTTTCTTCAAATTATAGAGCCCTGAAATTCAATTTGGTCACATTATTTTTCATAATAATATGTAAGACTTAATTTGATTAGGCCTGATATATATATATATATATATATATATATATATATATATATATATACATAATAATGAGTTCAAAAATGTAGTAATCTGAGAATAACCTATATAATCAAATCAAATCGACTACAATAATCAAGCTAATCAGATGGTATACAGTTAATCAATATAAAATAATATTTATAAGCAATTAATAATTTGCAGACACAATTGAATTAATAGAATGAATACTTCACAATTAAAATAATAGAATAAATGTTAGAAATGACCCTAACATAAATTTTGATGTTGAGATAATGAATAAGTTCTTCTAAGATAATAAATGTATTAAATAAAAGACAATTTTTTATGAATTAATGTTTAATTTTCCAAATGTTCCGATATAAAATTCTATGACATCATCAGTGGATCTACAAATTGAAAATATACTAAGAAACTATAAAAAATGGTTAATCTTTATATATAAAACAGCAATAGCCACAAAACAAAAGTTTGGTATAAGTCTGCACGTTCAAATAAGTATTGGTTATGTTATTTATTCATTTAAATATTTATTTCATCTTTCGATCTTGATATGAGTATGATTTAGTTTTATCTTTGTATTTTCTATAGCTTGTTTCTATGCATAGTTTTTACTATTTTATAATAGTATTTGAGTCTATTTTTCAATTTTTTCATCCATTGATGATGAAATAAAATTTTATATCAAAACTATCGGCCAATTAAGGATTAATTTATAAATCCATGCCATTTATTTGATGTATCGAAGAACTTATTCTCACAATTTTATATATTAAATACATATTGTGCAAATATAAATATATGCGCATCTACACAATTGTACGTAAAAATATTCGCAAGAAAAAACTTTTGGTTAAACTTTAGATTTGAGTTCTAATTCGACTAGTTTTGAATATGAATCCCTTGAACTAGAGAGAAATTAGACATACAAATATTGCAGAATTCAATTATTTTCTACAATGTTTTAAGAATCTGATATTTACAAAAATCTAAAATCAAACATCAGCCATTAATTGAATGTTTGATCGAATTTGTTTACATTGACACCGGGACTTGTGAAACTACGTGACCAATCTTCCTGTGTCCACGATGATGATTTCTGTTCCCAAGGTCTCTCTTATATTTTTCAACTTCGTACGTGTGTCGACCATGTGTACATCTATGTCGATATAGAATCAGCAACATTGTTGAATTGCCAGATTTCGGGTTCGAGGGATCGAAAATGGCGTGAACGTGAATTAGACAGGACACCCTGAGCTCAGATAGGAGATTGGTTTGGAAGAATCTCTTATTATTGCTTATTGATTCCGGTGCGGAAAAGAACGAATGCGTTTTGTCGCGTCTGATTTCTATGTTTGCTTACACCAGCTGGGTGATTTAGAGACGCTGTACATAAATATTATATCAGTGATGGTTTTATTTGCGAGGTCGACCGATTGGCAAATAGAGAGAAATATGAAATATGCGTGCTAAATGGATTAGGAAGAGAAAGGAAAATTCAATTAGAAGATACAGTTTAGAAGATTAGATTAGAGCTTTAATTCAAAATATATTATTAAAAAAATATGCACAATTTTACTGTTCTTTGTTTCTATATGTAGGTATCATCATATACGTACTCGTTTACTGGTTTCACCATAATTCTAAGCAATTTTATCATTTTTGATAAATTAAAAACATTCCGACTTATTTTGTGAAATTTAAAATTAAAACATTCTAATCAAATATAAAGTAGAGCGGTACTTAAAGGTCCAAAAGTAAAAAAGTTCACCACCAATATCTCATAATCAAGTAGATTTAAAAAAATTTCAACAACAAAATTTGAAAAAAGAGAGAAGAAGCCACTACTTTAATTCTTATGTTTTTAACTTCCCGTAGGGTAAGTTATAGTAATCGCAAAAAAATCGAAAATGAAATTTTTTATATATCTTTACGTTTCAGAGGTTTCTGATCATTTTGGCATACCTTAGAAAAAATGGATGTATGTGGTGTGTGTGTGTGTGTGTGTGTGTGTTGTGTGTGTGTGTGTGTGTATGTATGTATGTATGTACGTGTGTGTATGTATGTGCGGATACAAATTTTCGTCGACGATTTCGGGAACACGGATCAACCGATTTGAATAATTCAAAAAACATTCGATTCGTATTGATAAGGAGACGTGCTGATTAGTTTTTGGCGAAGGTAGGTCTAGCCGTTCCGGAGATACGGGGCAAAAAGTGCCGAAAACGGTAACTCAGTTTTTAAGAGAACGGAGCGTCCGATTTTAATAATTCAAAAACATTTTACTTGTATTGACAAGATAAAGAATTGATCAAATTTTCATAAAGGCAGGTCTAGCGGTTTCGGAGATCTAACAAAAAAAGTAAAAAAAAAGCCATTTGGCGGTCAAAAATGATCATTAGACATATGCACACCAAATTTTCAGATATTTTATAGAGATTTTAATAATAATTATAAATTTTGTTTATTTTCCTATGGGTTCCGTATCAATGTTTACCTGTTAGACAGCGACGCCGCGCTTACGCGCTTTATATTTTGTCTCTATGCAATTAGAGCAGTACGATTGCTTTGAAAAACAAGTTCAGATCTTCCAAAATATGTCAAAATAAAGAAAACTTTTTTTTTTCAAAAAAAAAAAAAAATTTAAAAAAATTTTTTAAAAAAAAATTTAAAAAAAAATTTTTTTTTCAAAAAAAGTAATTTTTGGTCCAATTCAGTTTCTCAAAAATCTTATTTTTTCGAAGTAAATTTTTTTCAAAAATGTTAATCGTTTTTAAAAAAATAATAATTTTTGGTACGGGAAGTTCCAGCAATTTGCCTTAAGGCACGATGCCCAAATTGCCTTAAGACAGAATTCCACTTACAGCTAGTTTTTTAATTTTATGGGCCTCCGCTTTACAGCATTTTTAGCCACCTACATTATTTATATTATTTTTCATCATATTCTATACAATTCTTACATATACATTCACCATATATAAACTATCTCTTCTTATATACCAATAAATCAATCTTCCATTCAATTTTCTTTCTTCAATTTCATTCAATTTTCATTCTTCTTCTTGTTCCTCAATATGTTCTTCTCATCTTCTAAACTAAACTTCTTTTTTCCTTCTTACTTCTAATACATTTTTTTCTTGTATTCTACAAATTAACAATTCTTAATCTACTTTAATATTTTATATTTTTAATTCTGGTATTGCTGGAGATTCGAACCGAATTCCTCCAGCGTGTGCGTCGAGAACGCTACTACTGAGTGAGCTATTCCCACCACTTCTTATGAAGTTGTAATGTTTGAAAATTCATAACAAAAGTATTTCCTTTCATTGTTATTTTCTTTGGTAGTGAGCACTGTTGTTTTGTTTACGAAACCTTTGATATATTTTTAATATACGTTATTTATTTGTTTAATCAAATGTATTGTTAATTTTAAGTGTGAATCAACAGTTTTTTTATATAACCTTATAAAAGCATACATATGGGTGTGGTAAAAGGGACGAACTGAATTTTCATCCTGGCAAGAGGGTAAACAATAAAAAATAATAAATGAAAAAGTAAGTTGAAGAAGCAAGTTTACAACATAAAATAATAGTTATTTTACCTCTAATTATGAATAATTCTGACGAAATACCAGATCAAGGTTATATACTGGGTTATCTCTGTAAAAAATGTACCCATAGAATTTAAATTTTACATTGGTTGAATAATGCAGCTAATATCACGTAAAAGCCCTTTAAAATTAAAAAGACATTGCACCTATTCACGCTTGGTCTACCTATTTTATCGTGCTTATGAGGTAAAAAGAAACAGGTGACGAATTTTTGAAAAACAGCAAAACGCACATTTTTATAACGATGAATTTTGTGATAGTTATACGAAACATGGTCATATATTGATATGTTATTTTTTGTGATATAATTGGTTTGATTTTCACAATATAATTGCTCAATATCAAATTGGACCTTTGTGCCCCATCCTCTCCTATTACTTTTTACATATTTTATCTACATAGTTTTTTTTTACATATCTTGTCTACCCGCTGTAATCCTATTGGCAAATAAATACTAATTAAAAAAGTACTTCGAATTAATTATTCCAAATTCATATAAATGCTTAAATTCTTCAAAAATAATTTGCAAATCAATGAGCAAAACTTATTTCCATGTATTTCCAAGACAAATTTCATCCTGCTATTATCCCAGATTCCCATTTAGCCAGTAGAATCGATTCTCTGTATCGCATCAACGTACATGAGTGGCAACGATATCGTGTGGTAAATTTGGCCGCTATTCCATTTGGCATAACGGCCGACAATATTTTCGAGCACGGCTAGATTGCGGCAAATGAGCGGAACGCTAGCGGCGTGATGCACCCGCGTTTGAGGTACGAGCCAGAGCCAGACGTCTCAAGTACCGACCAGGCCTTTAGCAATATAGACGCGTAGAATTGTGTTACGTGCATTCGGCAGCACGCGTGTATAAATCGCAGATCGCAGCGATGTTCAAACATTTAGAGGAATTTCACAAATACGAAATTTGGGTAAAAAAATCAATCTGATGATTACATATCCTTTTAAATAAAGATCGCCAAGCTACTAAGTGGGCGTCCATTAATCACGTGAGAGGGGGTTGGTCAAAAAATCACGTGGGGGAGAGAGGGTATAGTAGATATCAAGCGTATGTTATGTTGTTAACCTATTTTTTTAAATCCAAACATATTTAAAATAATTAAAAAAAAATTTCAATTTTTTTTGTAACTAAAAATACACGTGATGTTTGGTGGGGGAGAGGGGGTTAATTTTAAATATCACCTGGTATCACCAAAAGAGAAGAGGGAGTCTAAAAATCCTTTAAAAATAGGTCACGTGATTAATAGACGTCCTGTAAAAGAAAATATTTCGATTACGGAATTGACGCAAACCGACAGGTTTGCTACTATGATGGAGAAGACTCATCTGTCTCTCCCAAATTTATTTATAACATATCTGTATCAATATTCTAATTAAGATATAACAATATTTATTCTTTGCTTTAAGTAATTTTTGATTCGAATTCGTTTATTTAGCTTTGTCGACGTTTCAAGTTATTCTGCATCGTTTGGCTCAAAACCTCGAAGTATATATACATGTGCAATGTATGTGAATAAGTATTTTACAGCAATCGAAAATAATACAATTTCATAAGCTATTTGGCGAAATAAAATACACATAGCGCAAACAAAAAAACACAAATACACATATTTACACATTCACATTAACGTATATTGCATTGCTTAGGTAATCTCTTCAATTCCAAATACATAGAAAAATAATACGAATTCGAAATTATTTGAATTGTATCTGTCGGTCAATTTTTTTAAATCGCTTACTATTGAACTTTTTATTAACAAGAAAATTATGAATTTACCAAAAAATCCAATTTGTTGATTTTTCTTTGGCCGTTCAAACTTTTTCTGAATTTTGAATTGTTTGGCATATATATTGAAAAAGGCATGTGCATTTGTATTTATGTGAATCCTAATTTTAGCTGCTAGTTTTTTACAGTAGAAATGTATGTTTGTGTCTGAAAAGCCAATTTGCAAATTTTGGTTTGTCAACGTATTAACTTTTTTGAATCGTTTAGCCCAAAAATTGTTGATAGTGTGCATTAGTTTAACTGTAAACAAAAAATTTACTGATAGTTATTGGTACACTTCACAATTAACAGAATTACTAATCTACATGTGATCTATTATAAAATAGTAATTTCATCTAAAAATCATTTGAGAAATGTATAGATTAATTTT
>NW_020536492.1:0-22436 GCF_003426905.1 Ctenocephalides felis | reverse complement strand
TTGGCCAAATATCATTCGGATATGTATTTATTTGTTCAGCTTGTCAGTCCAGCAGTTGTTGCGATATTCCCATACTTCTACATGAATTATTTTTGTTAGCTTATTCACATGGGATTTTAGGTGTTGATTTTTGGAAACTTGCCAAAGTTTTTACTTGATTTTTAAATTTTATTTTATTTATTATGTCTTGCGGTAAGCAGTCAGCAATATATTATTGTGGATTACTAAAAAGAATAGTTAATTTAATAGCGTTATTTATCGAGTTTGTTAAGTGTTCGACCGCTCTATCTAAGTCTTCTTCTTCAGTTATTTGCATTATGCGATTGATATTTAAGTTTATTAATTTTTAACTTCCCGTAGGGCAAGTTATAGTAATCGCAAAAAAATCAAAATGAAAATTTTTATATGTCTTTACGTTTCAGAGGTTTCTGAACATTTTGGCATACCTTAGAAAAAATGGTGTATGTGTGTGTGTATGTATGTATGTATGTATGTATGTGTGTGTATGTATGTGCGGATACAAATTTACGTCGACGATTTCGCAAACACGGATCAACCGATTTGAATAATTAAAAAAACATTCGATTCGTATTGATAAGGAGACGTGCTGATTAGTTTTTGGCGAAGGCAGGTCTAGCCGTTCCGAAGATACGGGGCAAAAAGTGCCGAAAACGGTAACTCTGTTTTTAAGAGAACGGAGCGTTCAATTTAAATAATTCACTAAAAAACATTTCACTTGTATTGACAAGATGAAGAATCGATATAATTTTCATGAAGGTAGGTCTAGCGGTTTCGGAGATATGGAGGAAAAAGTAAAAAAATGAGCCATTTGGCGGTCAAAAATGATCATTAGACATATGCGCATCAAATGATCAGATATTTTATAGAGATTTTAACAATAAGTATACATTTTGTTAACATTCCTATGGGTTCCGTACCAATGCTTATGCGTTAGACGGCTTACGCGTATTATATTTTGTCCCTATGCAGTTAAAGCAGTACGATTGCTTTGAAAAGAAAGTTCAGATCTTCCACAATATGTCAAAATAAAAAAAAAAAAAATTTCTCAAAAAAAAAAATTAAAAATTTTTTTTTTTTTTTTAAAAAAAGTGATTGTTTGTCCAATTTATAGTTTCTCAAAAATCTTATTCTTTCAAAGTAATTTTTTTTCAAAAATGTTAATTGTTTTTAAAAAAATAATAATTTTTGGTACGGGAAGTTCCAGCAATTTGCCTTAAGGCACGATGCCTTAATTGCCTTAAGACAGAATTCCACTTACAGCTAGTTTTAAATAGAATCCTATTGGTTTTTGCGTAGTTTAAATACGTTGTATTGTCAGACTCATAGACGGTTTATTTGCTATTTATTTGTAAGAAGACTGGATTGTGGTCCGAATTTAGACATGGTAGAGATGTCGGTTGAGTTGTTATATGTACATTTTTCGATAAAGCCAGATCAATAGTACTATTATTATGATGCACACATTGAGCAAATCTAGTAGGAGTATCTGGATAATACAGCTGAACATTATTTACTGTATTATTAATATATTTGCATAGTTTGTTGCCGCTGTTATTATTTCCTCTACATTTCCACATTGCTTGTTAGGCGTTGAAGTCACCAGCTTTCATGTGTTACACGAAACATAAATAGAAATGATTGTCAGTTTAGAATTTTTAATAAATATATTCATGGCAGTCGCTTCAGTGTACTTCAGTTCTGGTAAGTTGAGTTGTTTATGCTTAATGCAACGTCTGACAAGTATGGCTGTACCTCCTTATGAAGAGTTTCTCTATCTGTTCTATACACTTTGTAATTTTTAATATAAAAAGTATCTTTCTTTTGTAAATGTGTCTTATTTATGAGGACTATATCTATGTTCTTATCTTCAAGTAGTTCAATAAGTTCAGCTCGATTTTTCTTGCGTTAAAGTAAATTATAATAATGCTATAGGTTTAGTTCAAGGCCATGATTTTAATGAGTCGAGTATTAAATGATATTTTTCACTATAGGTCTTTGCTGCCTTGAGGGCTGTCGATAATGTGTATAATTCCTTGAATATTGTTGCCACATCTGGATCTTCAAATGCTGATTTTATATGTTTTGCTGCAGCTAAAATCCCTTCTGTCGTGTTAATGTCCGGTGTTGCCAAAGAGTTCATAGCTGGATTTTGGGGTCTGGATTTGCATTGTTCTTTTGCCTCGAAGATGACCGCAGAATAGGTCCTTTGACACATGAGGTGAATTTGCAAATTTATTTTTCTTTTGCTCTTTGTACTTGAGCAAGTATTCACAACGTGAATAGTTCGCAGAGTGTTTTTCTCTGCAGTTGATACACTCTGCTGGTTCATTGCTAGTTTTGTTACACTGTCCTGGTAAGTGGTCTTCAGTTCATTTTACGCATCTGTATTTTAATTTACAATTGTAAGAAGCGTGACCTACTGTTTGGCACTTTCTGTATTGTTTAATGTCTAGTGGTTTATAGTTCTCCCATTTGAAAAGATGGTCGTTGATGTTATTCATATTTTTTAGAGTATTCATATCCTGACTATTGTCCAGTATTATTATGTAAATAGGTAGTTTGATTGTATGCTCATCCGAGTGTTTTTTCTTGAGCTGAATAATTTTTTTTACTAGTATGTTGTTTTCAATTAGACAGTCATGAACTTCCGTATCTACAATGTGTGGGTTCAGTCCAATAATAGTAATTTTTTTAGAGAAATTGTCGCTGGTGGAGTAAAGAGTATAAAATAGAAGATTTATTTCTTTAAGTTTGTTTTTAATAATTTTATGTTCTTTTATATTGGTAGTGTAAAGTTTATGTCTGAATGGATGCATGTATTCAAGAGTAAATAATATTTTGGTAGCGTCGTTTACATACTTAATAGTTTTAGGATTAATTGTGCTTCTGATAATGATAGGTAAAATTTTTGTAGAAACTTTTTAATGGATGCATTTTCATTACTGTTATTATTGTTTTAATTTCTTCTTCTTTTTTAGTTTGAGACTGTTTGAAAATCGTTCATGTCCATGTTATCTCTGTCTATTAGAAACTCGAAACTATTCGCAAAAGAAATAGTACTTGTGGTTTCTTTCATTATATTTTGGGTAAGATCTACATTATTTAAATTCATTTTCAAAGATTTTCTGGAGATATTCCTAGGTAAATCTTTGTTACCTTCTGTTCCTCCTGTAGCTGAATCCAGTAGCGTAAACTGATCTTGGTATTAGTTTCTTCATTGCTGCTTTAACACTAAAGACTTTTTACCATCACAATTTTTGGTTTTCCAAAGATCCTTCTTCTTGTTTTTGCCTTTCCACTTCGACATCAGCCACAATCCGGGAACATTTCGAGCTTTTCAAATATCTTCCACGCCAATACACTAAGTATCAATCACCGTGTTCTGACCTCACGCCTCCCCGTATCAGTATCTGCCAATTTTTGAAGTATGTGAGTTTGGTGATGATATATATTTTGATGAGTTATTTTGATTTGGGCAGTAACACCAAGTAAAAAAAACTAAAGTAGTTTTGAAATACTTTATTTATCCATATCCGTTTCGGTCTTCGTCGAGACCGTCATTCAGTGGAAAATAGAAAATTAATTATACAAAAATACACTACACTATTACACATTAATTACAATGAATATATTAATAACTGGAACATTTAAACTAATTATTTTTGACAGTTTTTTGTTACATTCTAGTGTGTACAGATTAACTAACGTCTAAATACTGAATTTTCAGTGTTTAGACGTTACACACACACAGACGTGTTTGTGTGTGTGTAGATACAAATTTTCGTCGACGATTTCGAGAAAACTGATCAACCGATGTAAATAATTCAAAAAACATTCGATTCGTATTGATAAGGAGACGTGCTGATTGGTTTTTGGCAAAGACAGGTTTAGCCGTTCTAAAGTTACGGGGCAAAAAGTGCCAAAAATAGTAACTCGGTTTTTAAGAAAACGGAGCGTCCGACTTTAATAATAAAAATTCAAAAAACATTTTACTTGTATTGACAAGATGATGAACTGATTTTGGGAAGGCAAGTCTAGCGGTTATGGACTCTCAACAAAAATAAGTTAAAAAATTACACATTTGGCGGTCAAAAATGTTTATTGGTACATCAAATTATCAGATATTTTATAGAAATTTTACCAAAGTGTACCCATTTTGTGTAAACTTTTTTGGGTTTTGTACGAAGATTTTTAATTTTAAAATTCACGTATATAGTTATTCGATTTGTATTGATAAGAAGCCGTGCTGATTAGTTTTTGGCGAGGGCAAGTCTAGTCGTTCCAAAGATACGGTGCAAAAACCAGCAAAAACGGAAACTCTATAAGAGAACGGAGCGTCCGATTTTAATAATTCAAAAAAATTTTACTTGTATTGACAAAATCAACAACTGGTAAAACCCTTTCTGGGATGGCAGGTCCAGCGGTTATGGATTCTCAATAAAAATAAATTCAAAAATGTCATTTGGCGGTCAAAAATGTTTATTGGACATATGTACATCAAATTAAAAGATATTTTATAGAAATTTTAATATTGTGTAAACATTGTGTGTAAATTTTTTCGAGTTCCGTACCAAGATTTTTAATTTTGGAGTTTATTTATATGGTTCAAACAAGTGTTCTCGACATTTTCGTCAATATGGAATATCCGATTTGAATGATTAAAAAAACATTCGGTTCGTACTCGATGACGAGGCGTTTTTGCAAAAGGCAATTTTGCTGTTTCGGAGGTATGGAGCGCAAAAGGTCTAAAAACGGTTAAGCAGTTTTTGAAAAAACGGATTCGATTAATTCAAAAAACATTTTGGTGTGCAAAAAATGCATTTACAGAAAATTTAGTAATTTTGAAAATTTTCAAATAAAAAAATCTAAATTTTCAAAAAAAATCAGTTTCAAAAAATTCAAAATTTCAAAATTATTCATCATTTTCAAAAAAAAACTAAATATTGAAGAATTAAAAAAAATGATGTCTTACAAAAATTTGAGAATATTTTGAAATTTAAAGGAAAAAATTTCTAAATTATTAAAAAATTTCTAAATTATCAAAAAAATCAAGTTTAAAAAAGTAGACTCTTGTAAACGTACACATAAGTTGTTTATAAAATACGCCCAATTTAAAAAGCACTTATAAATTCACAGTATGTATTTATAATAAATAATATATTTGAAAATCTTCAAAACAATTCTTGATTATTTTCGTTTCTCACGGTACGGGAAGTTCCAGCAATTTGCTTTAAAACACGATGCCATGCGCCCCACTAGTATTAATAACTTCCCGAAGGAAAATTTAATGTTTTCATAAAAAAAAAACGATTTGCTAATTTTATGTTTTCTTGACGTTTCAAGCCATTCTGAATCGAATGGGACGAAATTTTGAAAAAGTATGTGTGTGTGTACGATTTATGCTAAAATAAAACACACTGAAAAATTGTTAGATAATAAAATTGTGCATAGTTCAACTAAAGACATTATTCCCAAACAATAATTACCGTCCATTGAAGTACCCAAAATCTCAGGTGATATTCACCAATGGCCATTATTCTATGAAACTTTTAATTCACTAATTCATGAGAATACCGAGTTAGATAATGTATCAAACTTCCATTTTTTAAAAGGGGTATTATAGTGTCCGTTGTTAAAAATTCGATACCACCGACCGCTAATAATTATTAAATTCTTTGGGAAGCGCTCATCAAAAAATAACAAAATAAACGTTTTTAGCCACAAATTAATTCAATCAATTATTATCATTTAAAATCATTTCTTCTGGACAAATAAATTTATTTCTTGAAAAATTCGATACCGCGGTGCAAGCGCTCTCTCAATTAAATATTTCCGATGCCTACGATTTCCTAATAACGTCACTAGCATTCTCGAAACTCGATCCATTGTTACAAGAAAAGTTCGAGCATTTTTATCAAGGTGAGTTTCCCAAATATCAAGACCTCCTACGATTTCCTAATAACGTCACTAGCATTCTCGAAACTCGATCCATTGTTACAAGAAAAGTTCGAGCATTTTTATCAAGGTGAGTTTCCCAAATATCAAGACCTCCTGCAGTTTCTTCAAAAACCACAACAAGCAAGAAATCAAGTCTATGGTATGATCAATAATTTCACAAATAAGAAGCCAAATTACAAAAACACTAAAATTAGCCACCAAATTATAAATTAATTCTAGATTTTTATAACTAAAATAAATATAACTAAAAACAGAATCATAAATAAATATCACAATTTCTAATGTTATAAAAATTTCTTAAATTATTTTTTGCAAATATATGCCAAAAGTATTTTTGTATTTTTTAATTAGTTCTTGTCTTCTGCTTCTTAAATTTCTTTCGATCAACAATATATCGTCATTTCTTTGAAGGATGTTATGCGAAATCCCTGAGACTAACCACAGAATTGCATGTTCCTTTTCTTTTAGTTTTATCGTTATGTCCAACTTAATTAATTCATCATCATCGATTATTCCAACTTTTAATTCCTTTAATTTATTTTTCACCCAATTCCATATATACTTTCTTCGACCACATTCAGTTAGGTAATGTATAATATTGTCTATTTTATTATATTTATTACATAATTGAGTATTATTCAATTTAATTTTGTGTAATTTTTCATTCATGTTTAAAGATTCATTTACTATCAAGTATAATGAAGATTTCCAATCTGATGGAATGTTTCGGTTTTCTAGATTAACCCAAATCTTTTTCCATTTATATTCATTTTTTGTCTCTATTATTTTGGGAGTGTAATTTTCCAATAATTTTTCATAAATTACTTTGGTTACTGGATTTCCTGTTAACCATTCTAAATTATTATTAATAATTTCTACTCTGGTTCTGAGTATTTTGGGCAATTTTTTCTTTTCTTTCAACATTCTTATAAATATTTCATTGACGTCATCTTTTTTTATTTGATTTATTATATTTCGCATAAGTAAAGCATCACATTTTTCTTTTGTTGCTACGAGGTTGAGTCCTTCTTTTCTATATTTTAATCGAAGCTGTTGACGGTTTATTTTTATTCTGTGTCCATTCCACATATAATAACGAATTAGTGATTCTACTTTTTGTGCATCTTTTAATCTCAGTAGAAACACTTGCGCAATATACCAAATTTTTGCTAGTGCAAATTGTTTAATATGCCAAGATCTTTGTATCAGACTCAATATTCTTGACAATTATATATTTAAAGTAGCCCTAAATTTATTTATTATGATTTTATAATTATTGAGACATCATCTGCATAAGCGAATAATTTTATATCTTTATTTCCAATTTTTTGACCCGTTAATTCATCAGCAAGTAGTTCTAATAACGGATCAAGTCCAATTATAAATAAAACCATCGATAGAGGGCATCCTTGTCTAACCGAACCTTCAATTTTAAATCCATGTGATAAATGTCCATTAATCAATAATTTTGATGAAGCATTCTTATATAATTTTTTTATGACGTCAGTTATTTTGTCTGGTATTGATATACTCTGGAGAACATTGAATAAGTATTCGTGGGACATTACTTCAAAGGCCTTCTGAAAGTCGACATTCAATAGTGCTGCTTTAACATTTTTTTCCGAGTTGTAAAATATTATTAAGTTTCTGATAATTGTTAAGTTATTAATTATATTTCTTTCTTTCATGCAGCACGATTAACTTTCATTAATTATATTCTGAAAACTATTTTTAATCCCGTTAGATATAATTTTACAGAACAGTTTAATATCAGTATTTAGCAGAGTAATAGGTCTATAGTCTTCTGCGTATTTAGTAATCAGAATTATAATGCCTTCTATATATTCTTTATTTATCAGCTCTGGTTTAGACAAGAATTCATTAAACAATCTAACAAGAATGGGTGTCAAAATGTCAATATATTTTTGATAGAATTTATAAGAAATTTCATCAATTCCTGGAGTACTCTGTTTTCTTGCTGATTTAATTACATCCATTATTTCATCTTTAGTTATTTGTTTTATTACGTTTCCATTAAGCTGATAAGAACAGATACTACACAACAGATTTAGAAAATTGCATTCGACCATAGAGCAGACTCATAGAATTGTCCATTATATAAATAAATCACTAGAAGAAAAAAAGTACTGTTCAGCAGCATTCTTAGATATACAACAAGCATTTGATAAGGTATGGCATACTGGACTATTCTATAAATTAAAAATGAATTTGACGTACTCTCTATATTTAATAATAAGATCATATCTGTCAATTAGGAGTTTTTATGTGAATATTTTAGAAACTGAATCATCAAATAAGACAGTTTCCTCAGGTGTTCCACAAGGAAGCGTCTTGGGGCCAATTCTATTTTTAATATACACATCTGACATACCAATAACAACTAACAATTTGATCGCTACGTTTGCTGATGATACGTGCATTCTAGCCAGCCACATAGATTTCAGTTCTGCATCTGAGTTACTCCAAAACCATTTAAATTTATTAGAAAAATGGAACAAAACCTGGAGATTTGAAATGAATGGCTTAAAGTCAGTACATGTCACATTTACACTTAGAAGAGAGACTTGCCCACCAGTAAGAATAGGAAATACTCAAGTACCTCAAGAAGACCATGTGAAATATCTCGGCATATACCTCGATAGAAAACTTAATTGGCGAACTCATATAAAAAAAAGAGACAACAGCTTGAGATAAAAACCAAAAAGCTTTACTGGTTACTAGGAACTAAATCCAAACTAAGCGCACACAATAAGCTACTTTTATATAAAACTTTATTCAAACCAATTTGGTGTTATGGTATACAATTGTGGGGCAGTGTTCATAAGACCAATATAGAAATTATACAGAAATTTTAAAACAAATTTTTGAAAATTGCTTTAAGAGCTCCAAAATATGTTCCCAACTGGTTAATTCATGCCGACACGAATACACCTACCATAAATGAAGTAATAACAAAAACAGGACAGGAGTATAGAAACAAGCTAATCAATCACCCAAATACATTAGCAAACTCATTGATAACAGAGAACTATCGTAGAAGGTTGAAAAGAAAAGCGCCACTGGATTTAAGCAATCAACTCTCCTGAGAAAAAAAAGGAAATAACTTAATCATTATTATTTATAAGAAATTATTTAATAAGTAAATATTGTAAATTTTATTTCGAAAAAACAACTACTGAGTTGTTTTTTCCAACAAGTCAAAGTAGTATACAATGTACCTTTTCGGCGGACTATTGTAAATCCATTAAATTCACTGAATGTCCTATACTGGACAGTCGTAAATAAAAGAGTTAATAAAAAGAATTAGGTTTCCTTTTTTTATAATATTTATATTTTTCTTGTACTTCTGAATTATTAAGTACATATTTTCCTTGTCAATTTCTTTTTCTTGGTACGTTAATTTAAATATTTTGTCGAATTCTTTAATAATTTGCTCAGTATTATTTAAGATTTTATTTTTGTATTATTTAATGTTTTTATATATTTATTCTCTCCATTTCGTTTTTCTTTGGCAATTTGATATGTAGTCAGACGATCCTGTTCAGAAATATGTAGGGTTTTCGATCTTATTTTAGTACCTTCGTTTCTAATGTCATATAGTTTCCTGATCGTAGCTTTAGTTTCTTTGATAATGTCCCACATATCATCGATGTTATTATGGTTTGTTACCGCTTCTTTCAATATTGCTTGAAAGTAACTAATTGTATAATTAAATTCACTAGCTTGTTCTTTTGCAAATTTTTTTGAAGTTTATTTAATTGTTGATTTTACGTTATTTTGCCACCATTGCGTTATATTATTGTAGCTTGAATATTTTGTCCTTTTTTGCAGTTTTTCTTTAAAAATGACATCAAAATCACTGGCCTGCAAAATGTTTATGTTCATCTTCCAATAGCCTCGTCCAAATATTGGTATTGACTGAGCCGATTTAATTTTCAAAATAACAGCGTTATGATCTGAAAATACAATTGGGACTATTTTGCAATCAACGATATTTTTTATTAAAACTTCATCAACATAAAAACGATCTATTTTTGAACCCAAATTTCCTCTAATAAAAGTATACTCAACCTTATTTTATTCTTATTTTCCCAAGGGCTCGCCCGTAGGTAAGCGGTTAAGAGCGACGGGACCTGATTCAGAGGTCCCTGGTTCGATACCCACTTTGAGCAGCCTGTTGTCAGGCAGCAATGACAATGATTTTCACTTGGAAATATAGATAGCAATATGTTTCCAAGTGAAAATAGCCTTTGCCCGACATTGCTGTATCAATAAAAAGTCAGCCCTATTAGATTAATTCTAATAACAAAATCATCAAATATGGATGGATTGTCCATTGGGTTACCATCTAAAAATACGAAGTAAGGAGAAGTTTCAGCCCAACAGCTCATAGGACGTGAAGTTCTGATTGCTGTTAAAAAATATAAAAAAAAAAAACAAAAAAAAAATTTTTAAAAAAGAAAAAAAAATCCCAAACGTCTTTTAATTTTAGTTGTGCCACTTCTCTCTTCAAAGCACCGCTAAAATTTCCTTCACCTTTTCGATCTTAGGCATCAGTTACGCAAATAAAGTCTTCTGCTAAAACTAAACTAGTATTATCACTGCCTATCACACTAGCCATGTCTATTTCTAATAATCTTACCCTCTGTGCACGTTTTCCATTTCCTGCATGTGCATATATATTTAGAAAATTAATCCCATCAATATTTGCTCCTAATAATCTTGAATTTTCATGTATCTTAATGTTTTTAACTGTTAATCCAAATCTAGTTAAAATTGCTGTACCTCTTTGATTTTCATTTATATTAATTATGTTTTGATATGGCTTAAAAAAACTTAAATCAATTTCATTAACTTCCTGCAAAAAATAATATCTAAATCTTTGTCTATTATAATTTTTTTCAAAAGTGTTTTTGTCGTCAAGTTTCTCATTCCATTTACATTTATTGTCGCAATATTTCTAATTTTGTGATCAGTCATTGTAGTGGTTTATTGAGTAACTTGATGTTTTAATTTTTTTCAATTTGAAAGCCGTTTTTATGCTCTGGATTTTCACCATATTCTTTGTTATATTTAACTGAGTCATCTATCATAATTTCATCTTCTCCTTCGAGAAAATCTATAAGACTCGAATCAGTTTCCATGGATATTTTGTCAACAACTTCTTTCATAACTTCTGTTGTGTTTAGTGTTGTTATTTTAGCTTGTTTCATTTTAATTGGCGTTTCCCTATTTTTTCCATATTTTGTGTTCCTTCCTTATTTTTTTTCTTACCGTAAAAAGTTTCATTAATTATTGTCATTTTCTTTTCTTTATTTGTTTCAGAATGTTCTTTACTATCATTTTTTTCCATTACTATCTTTTCGATTTCTGTTTTCGTAACTTGTTCTTGAAATCTATGTTCTGTTGTGTATAAATTTTCCGTATGGTATCCAATCGGGTCTTTTCCTATTAAAACCTTCATTCTTTGATCTAATTTGGAAGGCTCCGTGCAGTTGGTTTTTAAGTGATTCTCAGCTCCACAATTGAAGCATTTTCTGGTTTGACCTTTAATTGTAATTGTGATAATTTTACCATTAATCTTAATTCTGCTCGGTAATTCTTTTTTTATTCCTTGAGTATTGTTTTGTTTCCAGTTAAACATGAAATTATTCTCTCACCGGCCCACATGTCTTCTTGAAATATTTGTCCATATTCTGACATAATATTATATATATACTCTTCCGAGATTTCCCGTTGAATATTAAGTAACTTGATCCACTGAGCCGGTTTCCTTGGCTTCAATTCGTAATTTAGTAAATTTTATTATCTTCCGATTTAAATTTCAGATTTTTTTCGTATTTTTCTTTTATTTTCTTTACAATAGCTTCCTTATTAAATTTTACGTTTAAGGGGGTTGTTCTTTTTTTGGTACAAAACATGCAAGGTATTTGTTTTTGTTTTTCTCGAAATGTATTTATCATAAAGACATGCGGTTTTTTTAAACAAAAATTACAAAATCATAGAATATTAATAAATTTTTTATTTATTTTTTTTCGCCGTCATTTTTTAACCAGGGGGCGCCAAAATGGGCATTGCAAAATCGATCTCGTTTGCGGTGCCACAGATAAATCCGTTGCGCATCGCCTGAAACAAAAAAAAACGAAACTACGTTGAAGAAGAAGTTTGAATCCAGTCCCCCTACCAAAATGAAAGAAAAAAAGCAAGAAGGAAAAAAATGGCAGCTATTTTTATAAAAAAGTGTCAAAAAAGGCTTTTTTTTGGACGAGAAGGTTCGCAATTTTTTTTTGCGTAATGTTATCAAGTTGTTTGAGGTAGGGGGACTAGGTATTGCAGTGGTGAACAAATTAAAAAAAAATTCAAGTCGATCCGACTTGTAGTTTTTTTTTAATTTGTGGCACCGCATTGAAAAAATTCAATTTGAGAAAAACGTATTTAAAGTTTTTAATATAATGTACTAAATACACCATTTAATTTAATGTACGAAATACACCATGGTGTTCAAAGATGCTGACACATTAAAATGGTCATGTGCATGAGATATTATAATGAAAAAGAGGCAACTGGCATACAATAGCTCGCGGAACGATAAAAAAACGCTTTCAGAGGATCATACGTATAGAGATATATATATATATCTATAACTTCGTCAAAAATATAGATATTGAGATGATTTTTTTTTTAAAATAATTCTAAGGTTTTTAGCTTTCATAATATCAAAAAATCTCAAAACCGAAACAAAGAAAAATAAAAAAAGAACAACCCCCTTAATATTTTATATTTCATTGAAATTTTGTGTATACTAGACACATTTTCGAGCACACTTGCCTAATATCACTTACGTAATAGTCTACTAGGAGTTCATTCGTCAAAATCACTAATCGAACTGATCGGCGATCGCTGATTCAAAAATTAAACTTATGCGACAATTGTTTGGGTCATAAGATAACGAATACATGTCGATCGAATAAAACCTGTTTATTATGTAATAAACGACATGACTCGTTATTGCGTACTGGCAGCAATTTTGCGAATACGGATCAAAATAATCTTTCTAACTCAAAATCAAATAGTACGGTTTTATGCGCGTTTAATCAAAGCAAAATAGCACATCATATTACAAATTGCCGACAGCAGTAGTAAGAGTTACTACTAGAAAAGAAAACATTTTATTACGTACAATTATGACATTAACTTGGTGCAAAAAGGCTGATTTACAAATTCTTTCAATATCAACCCAAGTGATCGGGTTAGGCAATTCGTCACATAAAGTTTTCTGAGTAGTTAATTTCACTTTGAAATTTATAATCGATTCCTATCAGTTGTCGGTATGTGCATACGTAGTGCACGAAATAGTGGGAAAGCAACCACAAATTACCATTCCGAATTCATCCATTAAAACATTTCTAAATTATCCTTTGGCGGATCCTAACATTTATTCACCCCAGAAGGCCGACGGAATTTTGGGTTGCGAAGTTTTCAGCGAAATTATTGGCACTAATCAGGTGAAAAATGATGAAGAATTACCTGTGGCCCTAGAAACCCGGTTGGATTATCTAATATTAGGTTTCATTCCTAATTTATTCGAGAATACCGGCATTTCTACTAATTTATGTAATGTTTCAGATTCAGATCTTCAATTGCAAATGAATAAATTCTTACAATTAGAAGACATTCCCATAATCCTCTCTTTTAACAATGATTTATGCGAAAATCATTTTATTTCAACTACTACGCGATCTCCAGATGGACGATATGTAGTAGCGCTGCCTTCTAAAAGTGAAGGCAGAAATTTATACAAATCATTTCATTTAGACTTAAAGCGATACCACATGCTTGAAAATAATTTTTTGAAATATCCCGAAATTCATAAAAGGTATGCCTCCGTTATAGAAGATTACCTTACTCAAAACCAATTATCCTTTATCGCTTATTGTCCGGTAGATCATGAAGTCGATGATTTTATTAAAATAAAAAATGATTATTATATTCCACATTTCGCAGTCGAAAAAGGAAGTTCCTCCACGCCATTACGTGTTGTGTTTGATGCATTTGCAAAAAATTCAGAATTTACCTCCTTGAACAAAATTTTGCATGTGGGTCCTAAATTACAAACTGACGTTTGTTTAGTTCTTCTAAATTTTCGTTTCGGGCCTATAGTATTAACGGCTAATATCAAACAAATGTATCGTAACATTTAAATTCGTAAACAAGATAGAAAATATCAAAAAATCTTATGGAGACCGTTCCCCGATGCACCCATTGGCATCTATGAATTAAATACTGTAACATTTGGTCTATCGTCATCTCCTTTTCAAGCTATCATTTTTCCCGAGACGAATGTTGCAAATATTCTCAATCTATTTCTAGAATACTTGAGAACGATGTCTATATTGATGATGTAAGTATCGACTCTATGGATAGCGCTAAAACCATTTGCAAGGATTTGCAGACTATATTGTCATCTGGTGGCTTTGAATTAAAAAAGTGAGAATCTAATAGTTCTAATCTACGTAAACTATTTCCTAATTCTGATATACAAAATAAAAACTTCTCTAAATCGGATTTCAAAATAAAATCTTCTACAAAGGTATTGTTGTTAAAATGGAATCCCTTATCAGATAATTTTTCATTCGAGATGAAGCTTACGTGGAGAAAATGGTCCAACTTCTTTCAGTAATAGCGCAAATCTGGGATCCTCTGGGTTTCCTTACTCCTATAGTTGTTAACATGAAACTATTATTGAAGTTTGGAAATTAAAAATCGATTGGGATGAGGAGCTACCATCATTTATTATTACATCATGATTAGCCGTATATTCCGAATTAGAGCATCCAACTATCAGATTCCGCCTTATCTCAAAACTTCAAAACAAAACAAATGTTCATTATTTGGTTTCGCAGATAGCTCAGAACAAGCGTGTAGAGCGGTAGTTTATATTAAATCTTTTGGCAGTCCGAATTTCTGGTTGATTTCAAAATCACGAGTAACACCGATTAAGAATCAAACTTTAGCCAGGTTTGAACTTTGTGCTTGTCATTTACTGTCAAAACTGCTGAATTTCATATTAACGAATAACCAACATAGTAAAGATTTTGATTTCATTTACTGTTTTTCTGATTCTATGATTGTCCTCCACTGGTTAGCAGAACCGGTTACTCGATGGAAGACATTTGTAGTCAATATGGTAACAAAAATACGGGATCTCATTCCTAATGCACAATGGCTTCACATTCCTTCTAATTAGAATGCAGCCGATTGTGTTTCCCGAGGTCTACGACCTAAGGAATTTATCCAACATAAGAATTGGTTGGTTGGGTCGGATTGGTTAAATGGTCCTATATCAAAAGCAAAAGCGGTTGAACCTCCTGGAGATATTTTTTTTTATTTATTGGCTTTATAAACGAGTACATTAGCCATATACATGGGTTTAATCTTATTTACTACACTATCTCTTTAAGTCTAGTCTTACGTATATATCATTGTTTTATGTATATTTCATTTATAGTTTTATATTATTAGATTTGATGTAAGTATAAAGAGCACCATATAATCTTGTATCTGTCAGCACTGTTATAAAATTAATTGGAAGGTAGATTTTTTGTTTGATTATTTCCTCCTATAGTTTTTGTCTGCCCTTTTCCCAACGTTTACACTCCATGATGATGTGTTCTGCATCCGCCCTAGTCGCTTCACCCAAGCAGTAGCAACTAGGATCGATATCGATCCCAATTCTGCTTAGGCAGAACGGAGCGTATGAATGATTGAGTCTTATGGACCGATTCTGCGCATAACAGAGAAATGTTACGGCATAGCTATGTTACGCTCCGACCTCCATACATTATGCGAATGAATCATACTGAATGCTGTCAAAATATCATGTATTTGCTGTTCATTCCGGCGTTTTAAGCATAAACTGCAACGTCACTCGTATGTTACCTAAGAGGAATCAGAAACACACACTTATCTAACATCGTTTTTTTGACATTTGTGCGGCTTTTAGGTTATGTTTTGTATGAGAAAACCTGAGAAATTCGCCTGACTGAACACCAACCGCATAACTTTTGTCTATATTACTATGGAAAATTCTTCATAACATGACCTTATCAGAACATTGCGGCAGAATCGGTCCCTTAATCTACATAATGTAGCGTAAAACGGCCGACACTCCGTAAATCCGTCGAACCATGGTTTGACTGGAATTTTTCTTTTTATTTATTTATTTATTTATTTATTCATAAGCAAGCCGTAATCAATAATAATAGATATTATTTCAGGCTCTTGTCAAACTTATTCATAGTTAATATTAAAAAGATAGTTATTTTATAATAATCATAGTAGCTGCACGAGTTTCGCTTCTGAAAAATAAGAGCTAAAAAAAAGCATTCGAACATTAAATACAATGTTCATCATCAAGTTCATCATATTAAAGTCTATTTGACCACCAATTAAGCTCAAAATTCTTGCACAAGGTTGAAAGTTATACTCATTTAAAACCGTAAAAAAATTAAATTAACAAAATATCAATGAAAAAAATAAAAAAATATATGGTTGTACAGGCGATCAAATGGTCAGACTACATAGATAAAGGATAAGGATTATGCAAGAAAATAGTTATTGAAATCAAATTGAGAAAATTCAGTAATGTCATAAAAACTAATTCTTTAAAATGTTTAACTAGGGAAGCATGAAATTTTTTGCTGTCTAAGTTCTGGATATTGAGTGGAAGATTATCCATAAGCTGAATACCTAAACCATCGATCGTATTGAAAGAGCTGACTAATTTATATGTGCGCGCCTTAATAAGTTAGTGTCTAGTGTTGTAGTTTGAGGAGGACGAAGCCATATCAAAAAGTTTCAAATTGCTTTTGATGAAAGATAATGTTACCAGCAGAAAAATGCATGGGACAGTTAGAATATTGTATTTTTTAAATATGGGTCTGCAGGAGGCTTTACTAGGCAAGGAAAAAATTAATCGAATAGCTCTTTTCTGATGCTTAAATATTTTAATTAGTTCGGATGAATAACCCCAGAATTGGATGTCGTATGAAACGTGAGAATAAAAGTTGCTATAATAAACTGAATGTAAGCAATTTAAACCAAATTTGGGTTTTAGGGTGCGCAACATGAAACATGTTCTAGATAAAGTTGATAATAGTGAGATAAAGATATGATCAGACCACTTTAAATTATTATTAATATGGATACCAAGAAACAATGATACTTGCGAAAAATTATATGCTGAATTATTGATGGTTAAAGAAGCAATATTATTGGATAAACGATTTTTTGTACAAAAATATATGATTTGGGTCTTATTTATTCTCACAAAACCATTTCGTTATTTCTGACATAACTACGCTTAATTTATGTAGTAATTCATTAAGAGATTTGGCCTTGATGATAACGCTGGTATCATCCGCAAAAAGAATAAAATCACAAAGATTTGTACAATGGGGTAAATCATTAATATATATGAGAAATAAGAGAGGCCCTAAAATTGATCCTTGGTGCACACCCAATGTACTTGTCAATTTATCTGAAATTATTTACTCGTGATCATTATTTAAGAAAAACGCTTTGTGTTCGATTACACAGGTAAGATTCAAATAGTTTGAGCGGACGTCCGCAAATACCACAATTTTCTAATTTGTCGAGAAGTCTTTGATGAGAAATACTATCAAAAGCTTTAGACAGATCGCAAAATATCGCAGTACAATATGTGGCTTTTTCGAAGGAGTCAATGATGTTATGAACTAAATTATAAATTGAGTGGGAAGTAGAATGGTTCTTTCGGAAACCATGCTGATTCTTGAACAAAATATTATATTTATTGAGAAAAGACGTTAATCTAGTATGCAAGATTTTTTCAATTATTTTATCGAAAGATTTCAAAAGGGAAATGGGACGGTAATTATTTATATCGTGTTTATTATTTTTCTTATAAAATGGAAATTTTTTTGAATGCTTGAGGTGGGATGGAAATATTCCTTTGTCGAAGCATTTATTTAAACATAACATAAATTTATCTATAAAAAAGGAATAGAATTCTTTAAGAATAAGACTAGGTATCTGATCCGGACCCGCTGAACAAGTAACTTTTATCGATAAAAAGGTTTGCTTTAGTTCTTCTAAATTTACAGGATAAAGAACAAATGTAGAATTATTTCGCTCTGATAGAGATTTAGTCGAACTAATGGTGATCGAGTTGATTGCGTTTGTTAATTTAGACGCTTCGGTGAGAAAAAAAGTGATTAAATTTATAAGATATGACTACTTTTTCAATAATCTTGTCGTCGTTAATTGTAATATAATCAATCTGAGAAGATTTAGTTTTCTTGTTAATTTCCGAGATAATTAAGGATTAAATTGCTTTCTGTTTATTTGCTGAATTAAAAATCAAGTTTTCGTTGGATTTGATTTTCGCTAAATTGATTAGATTATTCAAAGTTGCCCTATATTTCAAAAAATAAATTATAAAAGCCATGTTATCATTATGTACCGATAATCTCTCAAGAAATGCTAATCTTTTAAGTGAAGTTCTCAACCCTTTAGTTAGCCAAGGAGTTGTAGTATTATTTTTGAGCAAACGGTTTTCTTAATGAAAGGAAAAGCTTGATTGAAGTTGAATAAAAATGTAGAAATAAAGTTGTCGAACATTGTATTTGAGTCTTTGGACTTGTTAAGTAAGGTCCATGATTCCTTTTCCAAAAGACATTTGAAAATCAATTTATTTGATTCATCAAAATAACGTTTGTGTAAGATAAAGGTAGATTTAGAAGTTGAAAAATTACAAAAATTTAAGGGGGTCTTCCTATGTGATGAGTTGAAAAAATCGATTTTTTTTCATTCCATTTTAAAAATAACATATTGAAATTTCAAATCGATATCTCAAATAGTTTTTGAGTTACAGCCATTTAAAAAGTATACATATAGTATATAGTACAACGATCATTTTATCTTTAAACGCGTTTTTCTCAAAACTGTGTTTTTCAAACTTGCCTCCATTGTATCTCAGAAACGGCTGGACCGAATTACTTGAAATTTACAGTGCACACTCAATTTGTTTAAACGCATGGAATGAACTATTATCAATCGAAATTTTTCAAAACTTCGATTTTTTTATAGCAAAAACAAAAAAAAAGCGCCTTATTTGCAACTTTTATTTCAAATGTCTATCAAAAATCCATTTTTTTTTGTATTCATCTGATTATAGGCCATTCCGTGCTTTTAAGCCTACAAATTAAAACGCCGTTAATTTTTTTTGGTCAGATAAGCCGATCAGCCGGAATCGTGGAGAAAGTGGGAGCTCTTTTTTTCGAGGCGGGGGTGTTCAGAGCGCTGTAACTCTAGTTTGACTGAATAATTTTAGCTGAAATTTTATATTTATACTGTCCAAATATGTGTTAATAAATGATAAAAAACTTGAATTTCTAAATATTTACTGGTCGTAGAAAAAAAATCCTAAATTATCCCTAAAAAACAGGCCGTCACAAAGGAAGACCCCCTTAATATTATGCCTCGATGGTCTGAAAGAGTGGTATTTATAACACGCGAATCAAAGTTTTTTAAATTGGTGAAAAAAATATCCATGCAAGAAAAAGATTGTTGCGAAAAACGAGTAGGTTCATGTATAGTATAATACGAGTTAAACCAAAAGACTGCATATTCAAATTGAATTCAATGGATGGTTTCGATTGCTAATCAAAGTGTATATCAAAATCGCCGCAAACAAAGATTTTGGAATATTTATCAAAAAGGTTATGAATCAATTCGTACATCAGCAAGATCAACATATCAACATTCTGGTCAGGTGATAGATAAACGCATATAACACACACGACGTCATTTGAGAGACTAATTTCAACAGCACAATATTCAAAAAGTTTTTCTACTTGAAGAGTATTAGTATAAACGGGTTTAGAAACGAATGAAATCACTTACAAAAATGCACACACCTCCGTGGTCATATTGAGTTCGACAGAAATGAGAAGATAAATTATAACCTTTAATTTTAATTAATTCAAGATCCGACTTTTTCAACCAGTGTTCAGCAAAACATAATATTTGGGGTTTATATTTATCTATAACTATTTCTATCTGATTCAGTTTATTGGATAGTTTTTGTATATTTTGGAAAATAATTGCAAATTTGTTATCAGCTTTAGGCACGAAAGGAATTAGAAACCGAAGGTTTCATTCCCGCCACAGCCTTGACACTCAACAACTCGTTTGCTAAAACCCTACATAATTTTCTTTTCCCGTTGAAAAGAAAATGTAAGCCATGCTCTTGATATCAAGAATCCGAAGATTACTGAACTTTCCTTGACCGTAGTCTCGGTTGATCCAGCAATTGGCATCGGAAATCAGCCCGTTGCAACGCACGTCGCCGTATCTGTATGGAATTGTCATCAAACAAAGGTTTGTCTTTTGGCATAAACGACGAGCCTTTCCCAAAGCGCTACGAATAGCGTAATTGGCCAAATCGTCATTCGTTCCAGCCAGACTCTCGATATCCCCAACCACGCCAGCAAATCCGGCCCCCGGCTTGACTATGCTGAATATATCAAATTTTCGTTCAAGCAATTTTCTCAAGCATTCTGACGACCCTCTGCCGTGGCTATCGAAAAGAAACAAAATTTTACTGTTCTTAACACTATTCCTACCGGGACCGGTCAAATGACCGCTTTTGATTTTTCGATTAGTATTTTTCATATCAAACGTAATTGAATCGTCATCAAACTTCATGACTTTTCCTAATATGTGAGTATGATACATTTTTCAGTGTAAATTTGTTTTTTCAAATTTTATTTTTGGAAAAAAAATTGTATACTGTCTTACCTACCGCGACCGGTCATTTGACCGGTAGTACGAAAGACGATGATCGGACGGCATTTTTGTAGTAATTGTTAAGAATATGATCGAACTTACAAGAAAATGTAAATTCAGAAGAATTTAGAGTGGTAAAAACTGCCTTCTGCAAATTTATATGCATTTTTTTCAATTCTGTATGCATGCTGCGCATATGAGGCAAGGCGTATAAATACTGCACTTCTACGGTATAAAAAGTGGATTTTTTCATTTTTGCTCAATGTCTACGTGTAGACAGATTTTTACGAAGGAATCCAAACAACAAATTGATAGGTTTTGTTTTGAATCCAAAGGTTGGTTCAACTACATTGACGGCAATCAAAATTGTTGTAAAAGATCACGTATTACTATCGACAAACATATATTTTCAATAAATGTAAGGCGTAAAATTATTCAACACATGTTCAATAATATTCAGGAAAACATAGTATAAAATTTTAGTAACTGTTCAATATATGATGTAAATATAATTATGCCCAGTAAATCGCACAAATGGGGTGTAAAATTTTGATAACCATCCAGTGAAACCAACCAATGAAACCGTATTATCAAAATCGCTAGTACGATGTAAAAAAGTTAAACGTTTTTACCATCCTACTTATAGCTAAACTTTTAGTAAAAAAAACTGTGATGGTAGGTACAATCGAAGCAATATAACAGCTACAAATACTGGTAGAACTAAAAATCAAGGACTCAAATAATATTTACAATTTTGGAAGCTAAGAAAGAAGATTCTAATTTTCACTTACATACACATATGTTGAACAAATTACACTAATACGTGAGTCAATTCAATTGGAATTAGCGTCGTGTTTGGTGTAGATGTCGTTCATAAAGTAGTCAAAAATCATTCGGTAAAATATGAATTTTAGAGAGAATTTATCAAGAATTTACATTATTTTGTATTTATTCAGGATAAATCCATTGTTTTCACATAAAGAAATTACGGGAAGACGATGTACAAGGCAGGAATTTTCTATTCCAATTATCTTGCCATATAGTTCCAACAAGAGTTCAGAAAAAATCCACTAAGTACAAGTACAAAACAGATTTCCTAAAAGAAAATATTCCTGATAATGTTTTAGAAAGAAGATAGGACGAACAAAATCAGCCAAAAACGTAAAAAATGCGTGTGCAGAAAATACACTATGAAAAAAAATCGTAAAAAAATGGATAAAATAGAATAAAATGTAGATTTTACATTCTAAAATAAAAGAAATATTTTGCATTTGTATTTATAAACTCTTAAACTAGCATTAACTTTTCATTCAATACTGAAAAATATAGATATTGTATGACCGGTCATTTGACCGGTCGCGGTAGGAATAGTAAACATGAAATGTCGGTAGGAATAGTGTTAAAAGAACCTAACAAATCATGATTAACGCGTTGCTCGAGGAGCTTTGCTTTGGACTCTAATTTGGTAGATTCATCCTAAGCTGTTTCAAATCTATGTTCCGTTTTTCTATTAAACCAGATAACTCATTACAGAGTTTTTAAAAAAAACGTGAAAATGGGGTGGACGAGACTCTTTGAAAACTGAACCTGAAGAGCTCATTTTCCCT
>NW_020536491.1:0-24347 GCF_003426905.1 Ctenocephalides felis | reverse complement strand
AGCAATTTGCCTTATGGCCAGCACGATGCCTTACACGCCACTAGTTATTCCTTTCATTTAGGCAATAGAATAGAGTAAACTCTATCTCAGAATTTCTTACAAAGTGATAAGTACTTTGTGCTAGAAATTTTCATAAATTATCAGAGGTTATATTTTTACAGTCATTTTGCAATTGTTTGCCGCCATGATAAGTTTTGTTGAAAGAGATTGACGACCTCCGCTTCATGCTTTTTAATACTGGAATTTTTAATTAACCTTTATTGATTTCTGGTTTTTACATTTATCTAAATGATATATCATAGCATTGCCATTATTTAAATATGTCGATGTAATTTGAAGATTTTAAATTGCATTTTGACCTACTAGAAAACGTGTAAATTCTCATTCAAGGCAGTGCAATTACTTGTTCGAATTCCATGTGCTGAATCTCGCAGCAACATTCGCACATAGTATCTCATTTCTACCAAATTAAATAGTATTCCTGATTAATGACTACATATATCACATTACTATCGAGTATCCAATCTTAATTCTAATTCAAAATTCGAAATGCCGCATCCTGCACATTTGTTGCAATCACAATACAAGGCGACCAACTCATCGGGGCGTTGGCCACCCGCCAAGTAAAGTTGAACTCGTTATTCGTAACAATTTCTGACTAAAACGCATCACAAAGGCGAATTGTCTAATAATAGGAATTGCTTTAATATACTGTGACAGGAAAACTAATGAAAATGTCAAATAAATAATAATTGTACCCCACAAGAGGTATATCGGATTTAATTTATGATATCCGAGGCGGGATAATCACAGATTAATTTGATGCTTTTATGCTAGGATAGTAATGATGGGTTAAAATATTCGATGTTCACAAAGATTGATCGATGGTACGTTTAATAATTGCCATTGGTGTTAATTACTGAAATTAAAACAAATTTAAATAACATCAACTTTAAATTAGCACTTTATCATACAAAATTGAAATAAATTAAAGCTTCTTTAAATTTTAAACGGTCGATTTAATAAATACCCTTTCTTTACTGAACACACAATCTTTAGATTAGGCGTTATGACATTTCCGATATTCATAACTTTCTCATATTCAAGAGATTAATACACGTTAATTTTATTAACTTCCCGTAGGGTAATTTATAATAATTGTCCAAAAATTTAAAGCTTTTTGTATATCTTACGTTTCGAAGTTCCGATTTGAACAGTTCCAAAAACATTCGATTTCTAATAATGGAGAGACGTGCTGGACGTGCCTTTAACAGAGGCAGGTCCAGCGGCATCGAAGATATGGAGCAGAAAGTGCAAAAAATGTCAGTTTTTAAGAGAATGGATCAATCGATTTGAATGATTCAAAAAACATTCGATTTGTATTGATTATTGGAGTTATGCAGGTTAGTTTTTGGCAAGACAGGTCCAGCTGTTTCGGAAATACAGAGCGAAAAGTGCAAAAATTACAGTTTTTGATGAAGAAACGATTAGAATAATTCAAAAAACATTTTACTTGTGTTGTGACTGTGAATAAACGTTTAGATTTTAGGGAACGCAAAAAAAGTGATTTCAAAATTTCTGAAAATAAAAATCTTTTTTCAATTGTCGAAAATGATTCGGATATTTATTATAATTATTGCTAAAATTCTAAAGCTCACTTATATACTCGAAATAAATAATTTTAACTAGATTAAGCTAAGCCAAGAGCTTGATTGGGTTTTGTTTATTTCCTCCTCATGTAAACATATACAAACGTCGTCGTCCAATTTATAAGTCTTATATTTTATCTATAAGATACGAATAATGAAAGTTAAAGTATTTACGACGATAATGTTTTTAAACACGAAAAGTACCAGCAATTTGCCTTAAAGCATAATGCCATGCACCACTAGTTCTAATTGATTTCTGCTTTCTATTGAGGGAAAACAATAAATTTTGAATAACTAATCAATTGATATTTATATGACTTGGAATTGATTTTTTTTTCTATTTCAAACTCAGAATAGTTAGTACACACTTCCTAAAACTTACTGAATACTATAATATACATGTTTATTTGGTTGTAATGTCAAATCATATACATTTAACTATAGCGCACATTTTAATACCATGGACGAATGGTGTTTTGATTAATTGTAACATGAGAATACCAAATTTTGACTGTTTATTCCACTGAATGAGCGCTAGGATGTTAGCAAAACGTGTGGGTTTTAAATAATTATTTAAAAAATATTCATATTTAAATACATGTGTGCGTCTGCGCGTGTGCGTGTATAATATTTACCTGAATATAGTGCGTAAGTGTACGCATAGATACACCTCAGAAGTGTATAATTTTGTATGCCTGGTCCGGTGTTCGTCAAGGCACACCTGCCTGATTACAGGTAGAGAAGTGTAGTTTTGTTACGGCCTCAAGACAAGATTCTGCTTTTTTGGTTTGAAAGACATCTGCCCTCGTTTTCAAGATCATGTTGCCAGCATACAAACGATTTTAAATAGCATCCATTTAAGTAAATGCGTTTTCTGACTTTATGCGAATGTACACAATGCCTACTGCACTTAATGTCCTCGAAACCATTTGCTAAAGCGACTTTTTTCTGACGTTTGTTTAGGAATTTCAAAACAAAGCTGGGTAATGGTCTTAGAGATAAGGGACTTCAAAGAAATAGATAAGTTCAAAATATCAAGCTTGCGATCTGCGTTAAATAAATTAGTTTTATTGCCGATATATTTAGTTTTTTAGTAATTATATACTTGTAAAGGAAATCGTTAATTAATCGAATGTCATTGATAAGAATTCTTTGTAAACGTTAGTATTAGAGCTGGAATATTATGGAAATAATCTGTAATATTAGCTTCGCGCAGCATAAACTATTGTAATCGTCCAAAAATCGAAATTGAAAATTTTTGCACATTTTCACTTTTGTTCCAAAAGTTTCGGGACATTTTGGCATGCCTTTGAAAAAATAGATGTATATGTGTTTGTGTGTGTGTGTTTTGAGTGTACGCAATTTTTCGGCCCGATATTGTATTAACCGATTTGAATGGTTTAAAAACATTCGATTGTGCATTTCAATTTATATAATTCTTATAAATATTAGACAATGCCCTCCATTTTAAATCCGATTGACCAAGTTTTATTTTATTTTCTATAATACATATATAAATATCGTCCAATTCATAAGCTTTTATATTTTTCCTATAAAATAGGTATAATGCAACATTTATTATTTCTCGAATATTTTGTTAGGGTACGGGAAAGTTGCTGCTTTACCTCAAGGCACAAGGCCATACACCACTAGTGATATTTAATATTAAAACATTTATTTTAATTCAATAAAAGTTTGTGAAGTAAGCTAAATTTTTATTTGGCTTATGTCGGTTAATTATGAGTACTATATCAAAAAAGAGTTCTAAAAATTTTAAATTGCTTTAATAAATTAGTTAATATTTGTCGATATCAGGAGAAAATGGCCATGATTGAAAATCTATAAAAACGTTTTTTGTTGTTGTTATTTTCATTAGTTGTGAGCACTGTTATTTAGTTTACAAGGCCTTAATATATTTTTTATATATTCGTTATTTAATTGTTCTATAAGATATTGTTATTTTTGAGTTATGTTCTAAAGACGTTTCGATATACCCTCTATAAAAAAATATAACATGTGGGTGGGGTAAAAAGGACCAACTGGATCACACTGGCAAATAAAATAAATTAAGTTAATAATAGCAATTTTATAAGAGATAAAAAAAATTAATAGCTATTCCTCTGCTGATGAATATTTCAGACAAATTGCCATATCAAGGTTCTATACAGTATCTTTGTAAAAAATTTTCGCATGAAATTTATATTTTGAAGTGGTTGAATATTGCAGCTCGGTTTTTGTAAAATCCTTGTAAAATTAAAAATAAAATAATGGATCTGTTTCCCACTGGCTATCCTATTTTAACCCAGCTATGGGATAAAAAGGTACAGATGATAAATTTTATAGAAATTAAAAAAAATTAGAAATAAAAAAATATTCTTATATTAGCATTAACTGAATTACTGAACATAGTTCGATAGTTGATTGTTTGATTTGTTTTTTTTGTTGTGATGTAGATCATTTAGACAGTATGTTTACTGAAAGTTAATTTTGACTTTTGTGCTCCATCCTACCCTATATTCAAAAGTTTTAAAATTAAAGAAATTGTTTTCAGAAAGTTCAAAACTATTACATATACTTTTTTTTTTAGAAAATTCTATGTGTAATATTGATTTGTAAAGAGGAAGTTCGAACAATTTGCCTTGGACACGATATCATACATACGGAACTAGTTCCATTCTGAATGTATTCACAAATTTGAATAAATCTTACATTAAAGTTCACTGCCAAACACTAGAAACTATCTTCTTATTATTATTAATTCATGTCCACATGGCCGATCAACATGCGTGCTTGAGCACATTGGAGCCCTATATTGTTTTCACCCTATGAAAAATTCTTTTGAGGGTTTCATTGAAGCACAAAAAGCCAACCTTGAAATAAAGCTCTATCGTTGTTTTATTCATAGGGCGAGCTTTCATATGCTAAGCACGACATTTATTCAAATGATATGAGAAATATCTTTAAAAGGAAACGATACGCCATGTTGTTTATCACAAAAACTTTACTTCGTACGGTTAAAATCAATGACACCAAAGATTATCGTAACTAGTTGCAAGTAGCAGTCTTCCTTAAACTAAGTTACATGAACTTTCCGATAAATGTAAATAATCGACTTAGTCAATAATGAATCAATATATTAATTTATGAGTGATTTATATTTTATAAACCTAATATAACACGGAGAATGTTCTAAAAGCGCGACTGAATCATTTAATCTTTTTTAATTTTTTATAATTGAACCACTTTACACAGGACTACAATGTTTTAGCAGGACTACAATGTTCATTAAGACCAGGTACCCAATCGCCATACCAAGAATCACTATTATTATTAGAATCATTGAGATTTTTTTAACGAAGAAACGACCTGGAAAATCTTTGTTCAAAACTAATCATCACGATTTCCAAATATTATTTTTCGAATAGTATTTGAATTCTCATAATTTATGCTAATTTTAAAGGGCTAAAACGGCTGAGCCAACCAACGCGAGTGCTTCCAAAGTTTATCGAATGATTTTCAAATTTTTGAAATATGTTCAGCCATTTTTGAGAAATGGCCCTTTATTGAAATGTCTAATTTTAACAAACGTCTACTTAGTTTTTCAAACTTTGATGAATTTTTAAAATAAAACTACTTGTCGCAGGGCCGAACTTTATAGAAAATCGATTCAGAATTGAAGTGAAAACGAGGACTAAAATTTTCACACTTTTTTGCTAATTGCAAAGAAACTGAGTGGCTGATCGTCGCATAAAACTGATAAACGCTAGTCCTCATCGCGATACGACGAATAGCTTTTAAATTTTTGAAATCGGTCTTGCCCTTTTTGAATGAATGTTAACGAAAGGTCAAAAATCGGCTCACATACTCACACACACAAACTTTTTACAAATTTAGACTCATTCGATCCAGAATAACTTGAGATGTTGAGAAAACATAATATTAGCAAATCGGATTTTGTCGTGAAAACAAACTTCTGCTTCGGTAAGTTAAAAAACAAAGAATTTTAGTAAATTCCCGAACTTGAAATCGTAATTTCAGCCTAAAATAAAGTTTTAATTTATTATATATAAAGGCATTTATAAAGTCCATTATAGAAGTTAGAAATTAACTTAACAACTCATTTATAATTTAATATAATTTTTAATTCATGTGAAATTCCTCTCAAATAAATTATTTTCATAAACTCCAAAGTTGTGCAAAAAGGGTGTTGCAAACCTTGTTCTCTTGGTTATATGAAATTTAAACGAGCGTTATAATGTGAAAAATTGTATAATTAACACAGAATTAAAAGTTCTCAAAGGGCGTCTGATGTAATTTGGCAAGCGTTCAATTAAAGTCAGGGCTATACAACATGGATAGCAACTTTTATAATGAAAAGTTTCAACACCTTAAAAATTTAATTATCCTGCAGATATAATACTCATATGAATGAAAATTGCCTGGGTTCTCCAGATAAATATTGCTTTTAAAAAAAAACGGTACCAAGGTGGAAATTCGAGATTATTTCGGCCTAACCAGGACGTATGGTCACCTTACTTTAAGTAATTATAATAATATATATAATATCGTACATGTATTCAGTAAACTCCAGTTGATTCTTAATTATAGACATGTGTTTATTTACTATTTTTCTAAAATTTGTCATCTGTCTATTTAGGAGGTAAAAAGGGACAGCCAGAGGGCAAATAGATCCAATGTCTTATTTTAAATTTCAAATGGATTTTGCGAAATAATAGCTACAATATCAATCAATGCAAACTATAAATTTCAAGGGCGCGCTATCTACGTATAAGAGGGCATATTTATTACTATTCAAAGGTAAAAGCTCCAAGCTTTGCTGGATATAAATGGCGTTGTACATTTGGCAGCCAAATATGGCAACCCACTGCTTCGCATTTAATCAAATCATCAATTGTTTTGATATATCTATAACCCAAAAACAACGGAAACTCAATACTAACTATATCGGTAATGAATTTTGAGCGATGAATTGAAATTATCTAGTTGATTTATTTGCTCTTCAACTCCGCATTAGTACTATTAACTATTCAAAATTCTGTACAACATATGCGAATTTCGTTTATGTTCAGTCGATGCAAACTGCTATAATTCAATTTGTTGCCGGTGCAATCCATTTTGTTCACAAATGGATGGGCGCTCAGTATGTTTTATGCGTCACTAATGCAATATTGATTTTTTTAAAGCGCGACCGTTAGTGACATATTTCCAACTTTATTCGACAAGCAATTTCTTTTGATAATTGATTTTTAGAATTACGTACGCCTCGTTCTGAATGATTTATGAATAATAATAGATACTCTATCCAATGCAGCGTCATAACATTTTAAGTAATTTGTCATAGAGTTTCTGATTATTTTGCACATCGTATATTATACTTTTATTCAGCTTCCTGAGTTTTCTCTTGTTAATTAAACTATAAATCATCTGTCTTCTGTTACATCAATTTACGATTCACTTGTAACATGCATCATGCTGTATAATAATAATGTATCCATACGTATAGTATATAAAACTTTTCCAACCACTATTTGCTTGAAAATGCAAATTGTTTTAGTAAATAAATTATTCACAATAAATTTATTATTTTTATTATAGTTATTTATATGAGTATGGAGAAATATTTGGGCATTATTAACATGTAACTCATTTTCAGTAATACAAGTAGAAATATTTTAAGATTGGGTAAGCGGGGCTTAAAGGACCGGTACCACCACCGATATCTTAAAAACAAGTAAAGTTAAGAATTTTTTGAGAACAATATTTGAAAGTGTTTCTATTTCGCTGTTTATATTGAGTAAACGACAACATTTGAAAATCCATAACAAAAAAGTATTTTCTTTCGTTATTCTTGATTGTGAGCACTATTGTTTAGTTTAAGAGTCCTTAATATAATTTTTGAGTATACGTTATATAATTGTTTTGTAAGATGTATTGTTAATTTTAAGTTGGATTCAATAGTTTCTTTTTTAAAGCTCACTTCAGGGTGGGGTAAAAGGACCAACACTGAACCTTAATCCTGGCAAAGGTGTAAACAATAAAAAATACTAAACGAAAAAATAAATTAAGTAAAAAAGTAGTTAGACAAGAGATATTTTGAATAAATAATTATTCCAACTCTGTTGATGAATATTTCTGACGACATACCAGATCATACAGATTAAATACCGTACTATCAATGCAAAAAATGTACCCATGAAATTTATGTTTTGCATTTGTTGAATACTGTAGCTATAATTTCGCAAAAATTCTTTAAAATTAAAAAGAAGACATTAGACCTCTCACTCCCTGGTCGTCCCATTTTTTCCAGCGTATGGGGTAAAAAGGACCTGCAGATATTAAAAAAAAAAACAAAAAAAAAAAAAAATAATGTTGATATGTGTTATTTGTTGTAATATAATTGGTTGGTTTTCACAATACAGTAAGAAATTATCAATCCTTGATAATGTGTAATAATTTATGCGATTGCTCAATTGTTTAAATAATTTTTTGATCAATGTAGAAAAATCACGCTGGGTTTAGTTGTGATAAAACTTTTGGCGCTTTATTTTTAATGGAAATATTTGCATAGTAATAAGAACATTCAATAAATCACAAAGTATTTATTCCTCGAAAAATTCGTTACGCGTCTGACGTTCTTGTTCAAGTACTCATATTGTAACATATTGGAAAACTCGCAACTGTTAGTAATGGGCGCAAACCCTCGACTTATCGATTTTCCTAATAGTGGATGAGAAAAATATAAGAATGTGAATGGGGGTTTTAGATCCTTGCAGTCACTTTGTCTGTATTTACATGGAATGGATTTAGTTTCTTATCTTCTTTCAGCGATGCATTCAAGATTCTTGGAATTTTCCATCATTTTTCATGTTTTTCTAATAAACCATTTGTCGAGTTCTTGAACTTTTTCCAAGCGACGAACTAGATCTACTGTAGAATCGCATCTATAATAATATTACATGATAATTCAGCTAGTCTGTAATAATTAAATACTAACAATTAGTTTTGGTATTGGTTATAGATTGACCATATTTACCTGAATGGTCTACGGTTTACTGGTTTTACAAACTTCTTATAATATACAAATTTGTTATGCAAAAATAATTTTACATGTTCATACAAAAAATGCAATAATTTTCATAAAATAATGTATTAATTAACTAAAAATACTTTGCTGACTGTGTATAAATATTTGCAACATCTATGTACAACTAGAAATCAGCGCGTATCATTAAGTTTATTCCTCAAGAAATAGTTAAGTCATCGCGAGTTATTTATCATTATTTTTATTCGCCGATGATGCTGAAACAGGGATTTATAAACTTTTTCACATAAATTATTTCACCAAGGTACAAACTTTTTAATGAGTTTAGTGGTTTGTAATATGTTTTTAAAATCAGAATTTTTATAACAAATTAAGTTTTTTAACACTGATAAGATTATAGCAGTGATTTGTGATTAGTTATATTTTGTTAGTTTTATTATATTTTTAATCATCATAAGTTTATACACCAGAACTAATATGCACACTTTCAGATTTGTGTACCTTCAGATTTTAATTTTGTTATCCTTCATAAATCCAAACCAATTTGCTTAATTTTGCTATTATTATACCACAATTTCTGTAAAAGTTTTATAATATGGTAAAACAAACAAAATGATATCGCATTACTCTTACGAAGCAGCAAGAAAGTGAGTTTAATTAGCGTGGTTTATAACTTCTGGGGCTAATATCGAATATCAAATTACATGTAGTATTTATATCAAATAGAATTCAAATATCAGATACATATAGAGCGAGACTCAAAGGTTCGCGAGTAAAAATTAAAGAATTTTTCAACAACAATATTTGAAAATAGAGAGAAAAAGATGATTTCTTAAGACGTTGCTATCGGGAGTTTTGAGTTTCTTTAGTTATGAGCTCTATTTTTCAATTAACGAGAACTTAATAAAATTCTAAAGTATTCGTTACTTAATCGTTTTATAAGTTGTATTGTTATTTTCAAGTTAGATTCAACAATTTTTTGTGTAACCTGTATTAATTTTGTAATTACATTGTATGAAAGGTGTAATTTACATTCTAATTAAAGTCGGTTTTAAACAATCATATTTGGTCTTCAGCTAAATTATATACGACATTCAACAAAAAACATCAGTCCTTCGAGCTTGACGGATTAGACGTTCAGTGAAAAACCTTTACCCTGGCAAAGGCGTAAGCAATATTAAAAAGCAAATAAAAAAGAAAATTAATTAAAAAAGCAATTTTATAAGAGATAAATTAAATAATTGGTTATTCTAACTCTGCTGATAAATATTTATGACAAAATACATTCAACGTTATATACAGTGTTACCTCTGTAAAAAGTGTAATCATGAAATTTATATTTTGCATTGATTGTATTGATTGATCCCTTTAAAATTCAAATTAAGACATATAAATTAGGGAGTTTTACTGAACATAGTCAGATAATTGTTTGTTTGATATGTGTGATTTGTTGTAATATAATTGGTTTGCTTCTCACAATATAATTACCAAAGTCAAATTGGACGTTTGTGCCCCGCCCTACCCTATATATTTATATACAGGTAAAACCCCTGGATAACACAATATATACGTCCAAAAACAAACGGGACAAGGAACTAGTACACAAACAGCGATTACGTTCAAGATTTCAAAAAAAAACATGCTACATATCATGATTTTATAATAAATATTATTACATTTATTGATATTTTTTCAGAAGTAATATGCATTACATATATAATATGATTTTTTCTGTCATAATTAACAAGCAAGTGCAATCCAACATTATCTTTTTTTGCAAGATACCCTCATCCTCTGAGCAGTTTTCTGGATACCTCCAGATCTGTTCATGATTTTTTTGCAAAATAATATTTGCGATTACTTGCTTTTAGCAAAAAGCTATTTATATTTTACCACATACAAAGTTATTAAACTTTATTCTAATTCTATTTAGAGGATCTTTGTTTAAGACTAATTGACTAATTGTTCGGATAATCCCAGATTTTTTTTTTTTTTTTTGATAGAACGTACGCGCTCGAATAATAAATATCATATTATAGTTATCTTTTGAATTAGTTTCATCACATTCATTATGATATTGTACGGCGATTTTAATAATTTTCGATTAAATAAAGTTTGATTTTGATAGGTTTTACTATATTTCTTATTTCATTAAACTTTTGCTCAATTCACAAATCTTGTTAGAGCAAACCCGTGTTGTAGAAGTACCGTGTTATGCGGGGGTTACCCGAATATGTATACTGTTCTTCGATGCGATGTAATTAGGGTTGGGTTAAATTATGCGTAACTACTCGCTATAGTCCGATTATAAATTTTGTACGTTTTTTTTTGTTTTGTATTAAAATTAACAAATAAAAAATAAATAATTTAAAAGATGATTGAATTATTTTACGTTGATTTTTTTTTTAGTTTTCGAAAATTACATTTTATTATATTTAATTCCATGGAAGTGAAAAAGTTTTTGTGTTTTCATCCAAATCTAATCTAAAAATGAAATTGAAGCGTTTAGAAAATATTATTTATGATTTGCAATAGATCAATAAGTTGATAGCCCCTGTGAAATCACGGATGTCAGAATACACGCAGCTTTTACATCAAATGGTATTTACGGAAAGCAAATATCATTTAATATTACGTTTACATTGGCTATCTTGACTTGACTTTCTTTGAATGTGTTCTATAACTTCGATTTAATTCCTAAACAGGAACGAGTATTATATATCGTGTGTATTAAAGATAGTTGTTTCTCTTTAATAGTCACATAAAACGCAAACTCTTTAATATAATGGAAAGAGAAATATAATATACTTTTTGTTAGTATTTTAGTAATGATAGTTTCTATTTCAAAATACTCGTTTATATTTGTTCCTAGATATCATTATGCGATACATGTATACACACACACACACACATATATATATATATATATATATTATATATAAATTCTTCTGTAACAATGTAAGTTTCATATTTCCTCCTAAACTATAATTCGGATTTTCATGAATCTTCCTGAAGTTTGTTCGGGAAATTTTTCAGAATGTTTTGATTCATAGAAATATAGCTAAATTGTAGAAATAAATAGAAAAATTACAAAAAACCGCTTATCATTGTTTGCCCTTGAAAATATTTGAAGCTTAGTTTGACATTAAAAACAATTGAGGACTGTCATTTGCCAAACATTTCTATTCACTTATAGGCTAAGGCGATATTAGAATATAATAAATTCATAATTATGAATAAGGAAAATGTAATGTCTACATTATTATTGCCGAAAAGCAGCTGAGATGTGCCAAAATTAAATTAATATAAGATGCAAATAATATAACATGCATTTGACAAGTGATGCAGTCTGCGCATGCGTCTGACGTGCGCGTGGTTTGCTTTTGCTTGCAATAATTTTGTTTGCGCACTTTGCGAACAGTTTCATTCGCGCAAAGGAGCGAGCCATAAGTGATTGCGCTCAAACATATTCAATTTGCAGTCGTTTTGCCTTACTATACTAAGTCGCAATACAAAAAAAATTATTTAGAAGTTTCATTATGTCAAAAATTCATATGTTTGTCATTGGGTACGGAATATTTACTCAATGGAGCGCTTTGGGTCTGAAATTTTTACTGTTTTCCAATTCGTTTGGAATTTTGGAACTAGGTTCATCTTACTCTTCAGAAGTGAAAACAATTTGGACTCCTTTACCACTTCTCGGGTGGATGACATTTCTTTTCAGTGGTGTAATTTTACTTTTTTCAAAATAACGTTGGTATCGATAAACTAATTATAATAAATAATAAACTAATTATACGAGAAAAATATTTAATAATGTTTTTCAAAAAAGGAAATACTTTTCAAGTTACTGGCTACTGAATATTTGTTTCTTTTTGCGTTTTTCATCATTTTTTGCGAACACCTTCAAAAATATACATCTTAACGAAAATCATGTAATGAACAGAATTATATCAATTAAAATCTTAATAAATCGTTATTTTATAGTGTTTTAGGAACATTATTAGGCTAGATATGAAAATGGGTTTTTATAGTGCTCAAAATAAGCTTTAAAATGAGTACTTCTGCGTGTAAAATGAGTGAGCTATCATGCAGATAAAGGACGCATGCAATGTTTTTTTTTTCATTTAAATCAAATACTTTGAGTGCCATATCCACCAAAATTAAAAATAATCGTATTCAATCTAGAATTAACTTGGTTTAAGAGATCTTGATGAATTCTAGAAAATACCACAACTTTAGTACAAATGATTTTCAAAAAACTCATGATTTCATGAAAAAAAAACATTTAAAAAAAACAACCAATTTCTCATCATAATACCTCTGAAAGAATACGTATAAAAGTATATATATATGAAAATTCGAGGTATTTTTCTGACTAATTATTATTGTTTATTATTATTTCGTTACACAATATTGATGATGTATGATTAATTAAGGAGCTGTCCAACCAGAGGTCTTTCGAGCCCTTTAACCCTTCGCCGTTTTACAATAAGAGAAGTTACGGTAAAATTAATGATAGAGAAAGTTGTAGCTCATTTAATCACCTTTAAAATAGTGTATTACAAGTTCTGATAAAATCAGAATTAAAAGCAATTAATGCTGTGGATGGTGACGGAGTGCAAATTGTTAAAAACATTGAAATTAAGATAAAGATTAGCCTATTTCCAAAATATCAAGTAAATTGGAGCACAGTAAAAAAATTCACAGAGCAATAATTTTGTTGATTGTAAGTTGAATAGAGCACATGTGAACAGGATTTGACAAATTAATTCACTTCAAATATAAACTTAAGCAATAATGTATATTGATTTATTGGAGAAAAAAATGTAATTTAGATATTAAAATTACTAAAAGCCAGTTAAAATATGGTACGAAATTATAAAAATTATAGGCAACATTATTGACGCATATATTTTGGGTAGAAAAATAAAAGGTGATATTGCACCTTTGCCGCGAATGCTATATATTAATTTTTCTGAATTTGTTGTACTTTTAAAAGATTTCAATTTTCAACACGTATATCTTATGCTATAACCATAAATCACAAAGGCAGACGATTATTTTTAGTGTGATAAATGTGGAAAATCAATGTTTTAGTCGTGAATAAACAAAAAATCATTCATTTATACATCCACATCTACAGGTATGACTAAAATACTATACAACCCTTAAATGCAATAAAATAAATTGAGCTATTGGAAATAAATTTGTTCTATAAATCGCAGTGTATAATTTTTAATATACAATTTTATTGAACATTTTTAATATTTGTTAAATGAATAATTAAAGTGTTAACTGTGGGAATTTTTATTTGAAATAGTTCTACATTCAACATCACTCATATATGGTGTAAATAGTAATTCAAAAAACAGTAATTATTATTTTTTAACTAAGTAGTAAATATTAGTATAAAAAATTGAAAAATTGTAGACATGAGTACAGAACAACGTCTGTCGGGTCAGCTAGTATATATATATATCTTGATAGTTTTTTCGACGTTGAAACATATTTCAGTAACTAGCACCCATTCGTCGAAATAAAAAAGTATAAAGTATAAAAACTTTTATTTATACGTTTCGACACAAGATGCGTGTCATCATTCAGCAACACAGGACAAAAACACTCAACAAAAATTTATTTTTAAAAAATAAACTTAATACATATTAGAGAAAAACATTTTTTTAGAAAAAATTATGTATAACTAAAAGATTTGAAAACTAATTTGACTAAAAGTTATGAAATGCATAATTGTGAAGCGAGAAACACGCCCTACCGAGCATCCAGACTCGAAGTCTGGAAGACTTTTAGTTATACATATTTTTTTCTAAAAAATGTTTTTCTCTAATATGTTATTAAGTTAATTTTTTAAAAATAAATTTTGTTGAGTTTTTTTGTCCTGTGTTGCTGAATGATGACACGCATCTTGTGTCGAAACGTATAAATAAGTTTTTATACTTTATACCTTTTTTATTTCGACGAATGGGCTGCTAGTTACTTTGAAATATTATATATATATATATAATATAATATATATGAGTAAGTTCTTCAAGGGCATACATCAAATAAAAGGCAAAGATTTAGAAGTTAATCTTTAATTTTTCCAAACGTTTCGACATAGTATTTTATGTCATCATCAGTGGATATAAATATGGTCTTACATCAGTAGCTAGCGCTAGGAACACAATTTGCACTATCATATATACATTAACTTGTTTTTTTATATATTAATTTGTTGAACAGAGTATGGCAAAATATTTTTGTGAAATATATTATATTTTTTGCACAGAGACGTAGTTTTATGTGACAGAGCCCGAGGCTGTAGTACATTGATGTTACTACAGCCTCGCTCTGTCACATAAACTACGTTCTCTGTGTGCAAAATATAATTATATATTTCACAATTTTTGCATACTCTGTTCAACAATTAATATATAAAAAAACAGTTAATGTATATATGATAGTGCAAAATGTGTTCCTAGCGCTAGCTACTGATGTAAGACCATATTTTATATCCACTGATGATGACATAAAATACTATGTCGAACGTTTGGAAAATTTTTAAGATTAACTTCTAATCTTTGCCTTTTATTTGATGTATGCCCTTGAAGAACTACTGCATATTTCTCACATCAAAATTAACTACTTTAACATATAATATATATATTATTATAGGGTAGGGGTGGAACTGAAGGGTCCAGTTTGACTTCCAGCAACTTTTGTAAAATCAACCACCAAAAATAACACATATAAAACATTCAACCATCTTAATATGTTCAATCAAGCGTGCAGCTAATTTCATCATTGTAGAAATGTGTTTTTTTCTGCTGTTTTTCAAAAATTTAGACATTAAAAATAGACGGAGTGAAATGACATAGCCAGGGGGAGCAGGTCCGATATCTTATTTTTAATTTTGAAGGATTTTACGAAATAATAGCTACATTATTCACCAATGCAAATATAAATTTATGGCTACTTTTTACAGAGATAAACTGTATATACCTTCATATGGCATTTCGTCAGAATAATCACCAGCAGACTGGAATAACTATTTATTTAACTTATCTCTTGTAAATTGCTTTGTTTACACTTAATTAACTTGCGTGGGGTAAGTTATTTTAATGATTAAAAATCGGAATTGAAAATTTTTGCATATTTTTACGTTTTCTTGAACTTTTGCAAAGAAAAAATTGATGTATGTGGGATACATTTTTTCTTCGACAATTTCGGGCGTACGGAACAACCGATTTGAATGATTTAAAATACAAATCAATTCCTATTGATAAGGAGACGTGCTGATTAGTTTTTGGCAAAGTTGGTCCAGCCAAACGGGGCACGAAGCAAAGACTGCAGAAAATTGAAATCGAGTGTTTGAGAGAACGGAACATCCGCTTTGAATGATCCAAAAGTATTCAATTTGTAATAATGGGGAGAAGTGGTGACTACTTTTTGGCAAAGGCAGGTCTAGCCGTTTCGAAGATACGAAGCTAAATGTGCCAAAAATTGACTTTGTTTGAGAACTAAGCATACGATTTGAATGATTCAAAAAACTTTCTACTCGTGTTGGCGAAACGATTGCTTTTGTGGATATATTATTTTAGTTTCAATTTTTGTCTTTTATTAATTTCCATTCTTATTGAATATCGAAAATAATTCGGATGTTATTTCTAATTCTAGCTAAAGTTCTAAAGCTCACTTATATACTTTATATGTTTATATAATTCTTATAAATATTTGACAATGTATTACATTTTTAATCCGATTGATCAGGATTTATTTTTTTACTTTCTTGTAAACAGATAATAACTTCGTCGTCCAATTCATTAGCTCCTATATTTTGTAATTTAAGATAAGATAAAATAAAATAAGAGTAATGTAAGCTACCGTATTTATACAAATTCATTTTAAATATTTAATATTCCTTACGTTTCATTATGGTACGGAAAGTTTCAGCAATTTGCTTTAAGGCACGATACCACACACCACTAGTTTCATTTTTTATTTACTATTTTCTATTGTTTACACTTTTGCTAGAATAAAAGCTCAGATATTTCTTTTTACCTTCCACATGTAAGCCGTTATAGAGGTTATATAAGAAAACTGTTGAAACCAACTTAAAATTAACAACGCATATAATAAAACAAAAAAATAACGTAGAATTAAACAGAATATTAAGGTCTCGTAAAGTAAACAACAGTGCTCACAACTCACAACCAACAAAACTCAAACAAAATACATTTGTTAAGATTTTTCAAACATGGCTGTTTATCTCCTGATAGCGCGGTTGCTTGATCTGAAATAAGATAACTGATTAACATCCTTTTCTCTCTACTTTCGAATATTGTTGTTCGAAAGTCCTTACTTTTTTTGTTTTGAAATAATGGTGATCGATCTTTTTACCCGCAGATCCTCATGTCCTGCTCTACCCTATCCCAATTTTTATATATCTTGTATATCTTCACGTTTCAAAACACTCTGAACATTTGGCATTGGGATGTGTGCATATATGTTCGGATACATTTTTTGTCCACAATATAGAGAATGCGGATCAGGCGATTGGCATCTTGGAAAAACTTTTAATTCAAATCTATATAATTTTACAAAAATGTTGCATATGAGCTCAATGACTTCGATAACTGATTGAGTAAGGTATGTAAAATATTTCTATAGTTTTCAATTATATGTTTTTTGCGCACCTGATTTAATTGTGGTTTCCAATAAAAAAATCAAAAGCATGAAGAACTTATTACCGTAGTGTGTATTACTAACACAACAGGTATTTATTATTTTTCTAAAATTAGATTGTTTTGTTAAATATAGAACTACGTAATGTTTCTTCAGAATGCTTTCTGTTTTTTGTCAACTTGAATTTATTTCACACGCCGGCTCAATGTCATCAGCTGTCTGTGGTTTTTCTTTGAATTTAAAAATATATGTGTTATTTATTTCAATCATAAATGTAAATGTAAATCTAATTCTGTAAAATATACTTATTATTAACTTCCCGTGGGGCAAGTTATAGTAATCGCAAAAAAAATGAAAATGAAAGTTTTTATATATCTTTACGTTTCTAAACCTTCTGAACATTTTGTCATACCTTACAAAAAATGGGTGCGTGTATGTTTGTGTGTACGGATACAAATTTTCGTCGACGATTTCGGGAACACGGATGAAGCGATTTGAATAATTTAAAAAATATTCGATATGTATAAGGAGACATATGTAAAAGGAGACGTGCTGATTAGTTTTTGGCAAAGACAGGTATAGCCGTTTCGAAGATACTCAGTTTTTAAGATAACGGAGCGTTAGATTTGAATAATTCAAAAATACATTTTACTTGTATTGACCAGATAAAAAACTGATTAAATTTTTGTGAAGGTAGGTCTACCGGCTATGGACTCTCAATAAAATAAGTTAAAAAAATGCCTTTTTGCGGTGAAAAATGATCATTAGACATATGCACATCAAATTATCAGATATTTCATAGAGATTTTCAAAATGAGTACACATTTTGTGTAAATGTTATTGGGTTCCGTACCAATATTTCAATTTTGAAGTTTATTCGACAGTATGGAATTACCGATTTGGATGATTTAAAAAACATTCGATTCGATTTGATAATGACACGTGCTGATTAGTTTTTGGCAAAGGCAGGCCTAGCCGTTCCGAAGATACGGAGCAAAAAGTGCCAAAAATGGTAACTCAGTTTTTAAGAGAGCGGGGCGTTCGATTTTAATAATTCAAAAAACATTTTACTTGTATTGACAAGATGAAGAGCTGATTAATTTTCTGGGAAGGCAGGTGCAAAGATTATGGAATCTCAATAAAATAAGTTTAAAAAATGTCATTTGGCGGTTAAAAATGTTTATTGGACTTATGCGCATCAAATTATCAAATATTTTATAGAATTTTTATCATGTGTACACATTTTGTGTAATTTTTTTGAGTTTCGTACCAAAACTTTTAATTACGGTACGGGAACTTCCAGCAATTTGCCTTGAGGCACGATACCATGCACCCCACTAGTTATAAATTTTTCGTTTATCTCATGATAACGACAACGACGATGCTTGATTTGAAGCGATGGGTGATTGCATATCTTTTTGCCTCTACTTTCAAATATTGTTGCTAAAATATTCTTAACTTTACTTGATTCATCTCGATAGAAAAAGTTAAGCCGGTCAACGCACATCAAAATGAAAAGAAACAGATGGAGAAGAAGTTCAAATAGTTGTATTGGCTAATTGGCAGGTGTTCAAATATGTGCTATGAAAACAAACTCCTTTTATATAAAACAATAATTATCTCAATCTGGACATACGGAATTGAGCTATGGGCGTGCGCAAGCAATTCAAATATAAAAAAATACAAATAGCGCAATTGAAAATTTTAAGATGCATCGTGAACGCACCCTGGTATGTTACAAATGACACCCTACATAAAGACCTAAATATAAAAACTATTAATGAAATGATAAAAGAAAGGGGCAAAAAATACTACGAAAAACTACCAGGTCACCCAACATATATTTAAAAGAATTAAGCGAGGAATGTCCCACCCGAAGATTGAAAATAAAATGGACATACGATCTTAAATAAAATGTCAAAAATAAAAAAAAAGAGATATCTCATAGGCGATAATCTCTTAAATGCATTTACACCCAGCAAATTGTCTTAAAAAATGTATATTATTTTGATTGGCAATAAAACTATGCAAAAAAAACTTTACTTGTTTTCGAAATGTTTTTGGTAGACCTTTTTATCTGGGGACATTTAAGGTCCGCTTTACCCTACTCCGCTTTGGTATGATTAATATTATTATAAACATTGCCTATTACAACAATTAATAATCGACATATATTACTGAATATTTTAGCTTTTTTCTCATTTCCATTGTATATTAAATATTAATATTTCCTTTTCGAAAGTCGAAGGCGTTTACTAAATCAATACAAAGCTTGTCCAATGACCCATATGAGTCGCGATGCGTGTACACGCGTCCATAGATTTCCTATCTGTATATATGGGCATATGTAACAGATGCGTTTTCGTGTGTGACATGAAACCCGAATAGGCTAGCAGTTACAGACGCTTCCTACACTTTAGAAATCATTAACACCATACGCACATAACGCACTCACTAGATTATGGACATGTGTTCATAGCTTATGGATTGGACAGAGAGCTAATGTTATGAATAACTAAGGTGAGGAGAAATAGTAAGAGTTATTCCTAAAAGTTCCATCCATGGTTCCCATCTCTTTTCGACGAAAAGAGTTGGTTCCAAAATTTGCTATTCCATGCGATACATTTACTACCCAATATATTTTTATATTATTTATTAGCAATCAGAACGTGAGTCTTATGAGCTGTAGTGCTGATTTCTTAAGTCATTTGCTTTATAGACAGCATTAAATCGGTTATCCTAACTATATGTGGTGAATTATTATATTTACAATTTCTGTAATCCTAATAATTTTTTTATTGATGAGGTAATAGCTGGGGGGTTGAGCATTTTCACTTGGAGATATATTTCCAAGTGAAAACCGGTGTTACAATTGCTTGACATCAGGGTGGCTGATGCTAGTATTGAATCTGGAATCTAGGACTTACATTAGCCCTATTTTAAAATTATGAGGCCAGCGATTGCGTAATCGGTACGGACGTAGGCTAGCACCAAATAGTGGCGGATTGTTCGATCCTCGCGTAGACTAAGTCTGACATCAAACAGCTTGATGTCAAATTTATACTTGAATTTACAGATCAAATATTTAGTAAAAACCGTCTTTCGTGGGCATAACTGCTATATTTACTCATAACTATTAGACAAAAAAGCTAATATTAATTACCACGCATAGGAGAAAAGTTAACCGATGGATGGCCTCTTATAGAAAACATCATGCCAGTTTCAAACTAACGGCTTATAGGGCCATGAATTACATTGTCCAAGTACTCCTGTTGAAATTTAAGAGCCCAACATTTAAAACCCCCTATGATATCTCTTCGCCTCTATCTCTCCAAGTTGATTTTTTCCAACGATTATGTTTGATTAATAATTAAAATAAAAATGGTTGTCCAATGCTATTGGATAAATCGATGTTCATTTGATCTATACTAATTAATATTTGCCACAAGATCTCCAGAAATTTAGAAATCTTTATTATAATAAGGAAACTGTGTGGTTGATTGGTCCCAGATTGAACAAGTACAAAATTATCATGATTGTTTTCAAGAGCCCAATTTTGGAACCAACTCTTTTACTAAATAAATTGTTCATTCATATATGAACATAACATTACTTCAGATCGTATACACAACCTGCCATCATGGAAACAGAAAACTTCGTTTACCGTACGACAAACTTACTAACAAACTTACTCATATGAATTCATGAATATGCATTATTGTTCGTTTCTACTTCTGACACCACTTGGATTGTCTATAAAATTTTATGATCTTAGGATGATGAAGTAAAATTCTGATAAACTCAGGTAATTTATATTAAATGTGTTATTTTGTGTAATAACAATTTTTTATAAAATATGCAATGCTAATCATTTATTAACTATTAGTGCCAACATTGCCTGTTGGGTAGGGCGGTGCACACAGATCCAATTTGACTTTGAGAGATTATATTGTGAAAACCGAACTGATATACCGAAATAAATATCACATTTCAAACAAACAACTATTTGACTATGTTCAGTAAAAGCGTCTAACGCCTAACTAATTCATCATTGTAGAGATGCGTTATTTGTTGTCTTTCAAAAATTTGTCACCTGGTCCTTTTTATTTCATAGACGGTATATATTGGGCAAACAGATCCAATGTCCTATTTTAAATTTTAAAGCTATTTTACGAATTAATAGCTACATTACTCAACCAATGCAAAATATAAATTTCATGAATACTTATTATGAGTATTTATTAAAGAGATAACACTCTATATAACCTTGACCTGGTATTTTTTATATCTTGTAAAATTGTTTTTTTTTAGTTAACTTAATTTTTAATTATTTATTAATGATTACACCTTTGCCAGGGTAAAGGTTTAGTTGTTTTTTTTATTCCACCCACGTGTAAGTTTTTATAGAGGTTATATAAAAAACTTTTGAAACCAACTTAAAATCAACAATACATCTTATAAAACAAATACCGTATACTTAAAAATTAAATCAATGTCTCGTAAACTAAACAACAGTGTTAACAAATAAAAAACTATTAGTGAAAGAAAATGCTATTGATATGGATTTTCAAATATAGTCGTTTATCTCCTGATAACTTGGTTACACATGTTTTTCCCTCTACTCTAACCAAATATTATGGTTAAAAAAATCTTAACTTTACTTGCTTGTGGATCCGCTGATCTTTAAGCACCGCGATATCCTCAATATATGTTTGATTCAGGATGTAAGTACTTTACATGATCCAAATATCAGTTACTAGTAGTAGTTCTAACATTTGATATTTTGGTCTATTTTTACTAATCCAGCATAAATATTTTATTTGGAAGTTTTTTTCAATACGGAAGTTAAATATAAACATTTCATTTACCTACTTTGTTTCTGTTTTCAGCAACGAAAAACAAAACAGTAGGTTTTGTATAAAGAATTCAAATTAGAGCAAAATATTTTTTGCTACCAACACGTAATGCTACCAACATCATGTGTAAGTTATGCAGTTGAAGTTCATGCTTTTAACTTTATGAAATAGATTTGCAACATATTTCATTTTGGTTAATAGCATGTAAGGAAAATTTTACTACAACTTTTTATAATATACATAGTTGCCTTCTATGCATTGTGCATAAATATGGATTATATGCCTAGACCAGTGACTTTGCTTTCATATGCACGAAACGGTGGAAACGTGATTTTAATCGAGCGCTTGAAACATATAATTAACTTCCCGAAGGAGAAGTTTATGTTTTCATCAAAATCCGAATTGCTAATGTTATGTTTTCTCGACGTTTCGAGCCATTCTGAATCGAATGAGACCAAATCACCAAGTAGAGATCGGCCGGGCCATTTTCTGTGTACTAAAGTTTTTTAAAAAAATTCGACAATTTTATGATTATTTTTATTACGGTAGATACCATAGTCTTCTAGATCATACTAAAATATTACGGGCCCTACAACTGGTTTAGCTTTAAAAATTCGTCAAAGTTTGCAAAAATTAGTAGGGTCTTTTCGCCTTTTCGGCATTTGTCAAAATTTCAAAAATTTGTCACCTGGTTCTTTTTACCCCATAGGCGGGGTAAAATGGGGCAGCAAATGGTCAAACAGATCCAAAACTTATTGCTAATTTTGCAGGGATTTTATGAAATAATAGCTACAATTTTCAACCAATGCAAAATATAAATTTTATTGGCACATTTTTACAAATGTATATAACCTTGATGTGATATTTTGTCAGAAATATTCATTAGCAGGGTTGGAACTTGGAAAAACTATTTATTTAATTTACCTTGTAAAATTACTTTTTTTACTTACTTCAATTTTTTATTCACTATTCTTTATTGTTTACATCTTTGCCAGGGTAAAGGATTAGTGTGTCCTTGCTTGGCATTCTTACATGTAGCTTTTATAGAGGTTATATAAAAAACTGGTGAATCCAACTCTTGAATAGCAATACATACGAATAAAAAATTTAAATACCGTGCTTTAAAAAATTTTTGTTATGGTTTTCTAACATTGCCATTTAGTTTCTGATCCGTGACTAATTAAATGAAAATACAATTGTTGGTTTAACAATTTTGTTCCTACTAAATAAATATGTTGAAAAATTGCTAACTTTTTAAATATCGGTGTTGAAATTTTCACCCGTGGACTTTTAAGTTCTGCTCTACCCTGCTATGAAAGAAAGTTTTGTAAATACATACTGTGAATCGGACGAAATATTATACATTTCCATATTATTGAATTAATCTACTCGAATTATATATTTATCAATCGATTTTGACGTGGATTTTTTTCACTTTCATCGTGTTTGTTAATTATGAAAATGTTCAGTGGCCCTGATCTAAATGATTTATTTTCATTCGCTTTGATTTTATGCATCACAGCAGATCACCGTAATTATAGGGCCCGTCGGTGACGAGCGCGTCGCTTTTTATGAAATTGCAAATAATAGTTTACGTTTTTGTTTTATTACGGCTGGCTTTCGCGCCGGACGAAATTCATTAAAAATTACTAAAGGATAACAGAAGCGGTGCGATGTTGCGGCCACGTTAAGCCCTGAATTGTTAAACAGAGACTGACATATTGTATACGTTGCACACAAAATACGAGGCTTTTATACCAGTATACCGCCGTATACCACGATCATACAATAAACAAAAAATGCAGACAGCGCTTTTACTGGACGTTATATATCTTTTATGAATTAGCAATACATCAAGTTATTGACTTTAATTTATTTCTGAATATTGCCATCTTTTAGTTGTTGTTAGGTGAATTCATTTTCTAAACTCTTCTGCATAATAATATTTAACTTCCCGTAGGGTAAGTTATAGTAATCGCAAAAAATCGAAAATGAAAATTTTTATATATCTTTACGTTTCAGAGGTTTCTGAATATTTTGGCATACCTTAGAAAAATGGATGTATTGATGTGTGTGTGTGTTAGTGTGTGTGTG
>NW_020536490.1:0-18169 GCF_003426905.1 Ctenocephalides felis | reverse complement strand
ATCGGTAACGATGCTAAAGACTTCTTCCGGAATACAAGTAATAATATCATCTACATAGCGGAAATAAAAAATTTGTTTATTATAATTTTTAAATATTTTGTTTTCTATTAGTTGTAAGGAAATTTCTACTAGTGAGGGAAGTGCAGGCGATCCCATTGGGGTGCCGTTAAATTCAAATAGGTGATAGAGACAATTAATTTGATGACTTCTCTAAACCAATGTAGGGATTTAAGTCTTCTTATAATTAAAATGTATTATTTTTGTTTCATTTTGTTATTATCAAAACATTTGTGATAAATTTTATTTCATTCATCATTAATTGTATAAATATTAATAAATGAGATTTGAGTGAAAGATTAATGTCATGCGTTCCATGTTAATGTCTTAATCTGAGATGAGGTTTATTGTCTTTATCAAAAATTGTGTTAAAACTATGCTTGTATGGTCCTAAGATCTGGTAAGATTCTAGTTGTCCCTAACAGTTTTAATAATAATGAAAAAACAAGAGTTCAAATTTCTAAATAATAACTAATGTGTATTTGACAGTCAAAATATGGTCTTGCTTTTTGACTCGGATATCATCACAATTAGAATGAATATTTGCCTTTTAATATAAAACACATTATTTCAGATTGCCTTTAAAAAAACAACGTTGAAAAGAAGTAGCATCACGACGACTTGCGGAACTTTTTGTTCTGATTGGTGTTTAAAATAAAATGTAAATCTAAAGTTCATATCAAAAAAGAACTGGAGAAACAACAGTAGAATTTCATAAATATTTTTATAATTTACATGAAATTTATTTGATTTATATTTGTTGAAATAATATTGATATGTGAGTAAATAAACATATAAATAAGAATATTAATTTTTTTATATAGTATGGTCGATTTTTGGATCTTTGCCAGCCGATACATGCAAGATATAATATTGCCGCAACCAAAGTGGTAAGAAAATATTTGTTTGCAATAGTCGTAGATACAGAATCTACCGCTAAAAGTTGCATATCAACGTTGAAAATGGAAAAACTAGGTATTGAAACATTTTTGCCGCTTGACTCTATTTCAACTAAACGTATTATTGAAAACCTTAGGTAATGTGAAACGAACAACAAACTGTGAATGAATTCTAATAATTTAGTTGGTATTATTGGGATATTCTTATTGCAGAAATAGAGAAGAAGAGAATATAAGATTGTTAATTGATGTACTGCAATATGAAAATACTATTTATAGAGCAGTTAATCATGTTATTGGAATACCTTGGTTTGCAAAACACCTGATGACGCAGATAAAGCATCATTAGACTATAATCAAAATGTAAGTTTAATTTTATTTTAATAAAATACTTTTATTGCAGTTTGTGAAATAGTATATTTGTAGACTATCTTATATATATATATATATATATATATATATATATATATATATATATATATATATATATATATATATATATATATTTCAAAGTAACTAGCAGCCCATTCGTCGAAATAAAAAAGGTATAAAGTATAAAAACTTTTATTTATACGTTTCGACACAAGATGCGTGTCATCATTCAGCAACTACAACAATTTGAAAATTTTATTAACTAATATAAACAACAATATAGATTAATTATAGCATAGAGAAACATTATACACACCACAGGACACAAAACACTCAACAAAAATTTATTTTAAAAATTAAACTTAATAACATATTAGAGAAAAAAAACATTTTTTAGAAAAAATTATGAATAACTAAAAGATTTGAAAACTAATTTGACTAAAAGTTATGAAAAGCATCATTGTGAAGCGAGAAACACGCCCATACCGAGCATCTAGACTCGACTGAATTATTTCAATAGGCGTATTGATAGGAATGGGAGGGGACGCATCAAGGACAAATTCTACGAGGCACGAAAACGCATCGAACACAGAGGTTGAGCTGGAATTGATCAAAAGGAAAAAGCAAACCAAGTAAAAGTTAGAACAAAGAAAAAACAAAATTGTAAAAAATAATATAAAAGAAATAAGCAAATTAATTTTTTGTTTTTTTAATAAAATCAATAACTATCTGGTAACTATCATGTAAAAGGTGGGATGAATTGCGTTTGTTAACACAAGAGGAGGAATTTAATGAAATAAAAAAGGATTCAGCAAATTTTCTAAGGTCACTATTTTTTTCGATATAAAGAATAACAGGATGTGAAGTGTTAAAAGTGTGATTGAGATTGAGCATATGATCTGAAAACATCGTTTTGAATTGGTTTGGATTTTTTGAATTATAAATATGTTGATTAACTCTCTTATAAATATACTGGGAACTTTCTCCAATATAACACATATTGCAATCATTGCAATCCAACCTGTAAACAGAATCGGTGACCCTATCAGACGGGGTTCCAGACTTAAAAACCGAAAAAAGGCAATTAAAAGTATTATCAAAACTAAAAACTAATCGGAATCCTTCTGAAGAAAATAACTTTTTTAAAAAATACGAAAAATTGCTTAAAAAAGGTAAACAGATAGTTCCTTTCTATTGGGCGGAAGAGGAAGCTATTGAATTTGAACAAGAAGGTGAAAATGAATTATTAGAATTCGTTTGTAAATAAATTAATCTATTATTAATGATGTTGTTGACCAAGTGCGAAGGGTAACTATTGTCCAAGTGGTAAGGGTAACAACATCATTAATAATAGAATAATTTATTTACAAACGAATTCTAATAATTCATTTTCACCTTCTTGTTCAAATTCAATATCTTCCTCTTCCGCCCAATACAAAGGAACTATCTGTTTACCTTTTTTAAGCAATTTTTCGTATTTTTTAAAAAAGTTATTTTACTTTTAGTCAAATTAGTTTTCAAATCTTTTAGTTATTCATAATTTTTTCTAAAAATGTTTTTTTTCTCTAATATGTTATTAAGTTTAATTTTTTAAAAAATAATTTTTTGTTGAGTGTTTTTGTCCTGTGGTGTGTATAATGTTTCTCTATGCTATAATTAATCTATATAGTTGTTTATATTAGTTAATAAAATTTTCAAATTGTTGTAGTTGCTGAATGATGACACGCATCTTGTGTCGAAACGTATAAATAAAAGTTTTTATACTTTATACCTTTTTTATTTCGACGAATGGGCTGCTAGTTACTTTGAAATATGTTTCAACGTCGAAAAAACTATCAAGATATATATATATATATATATATATATATATATATAATTATGTATAATAGTCAACAAATATACTATTTTTATTGATGTTACGCCCGACTTCTTAACTCAAATTAAACATATACATCAACATCAAATTGAAGACTATTCAATATATATATATATATATATATATATATATATATAATATATATATATATATATATATATATTGTAGAGTTTCGAACAAGAATCCAAAAATAATACAAAATAAAAAAACAAGAAAAGTTTTTAATAAACAATTTCTTTATTTAATTATTTGTTTACTGTCAACGTTTCGGAACTAGGTACTGTTCTGTAATAACACGATCACACGTGCTTTTGATCAAAATATGAATTCATTGTTCAATGTTGATCGAAGTCCAAGATCTTTACATGAACGCGGAAGACGCCATTCCTAGAATTGACACGTACAATGTATAATATATAGAGTCAGAATTATTTGTATTAACCAGTGATGTCTTAGTCAAAAGTCTAGCCATAATGTCTTAGAGTATGTCTTAGCACGAATCTATGCTAGTTTGTGATGTGAAGTTATTAAAGATTAAATAAAGTTATAGTCGAAATTAGATTCAGTGTTTGTATTCTACTTTGCGTAAAGACATCTTTCAGCCTATACCAATATAAAGTGCTCACGGTTCTGAGAGACTCATACCAGTGTTGTTATTTTCTATATATAAAGCTCTGCCCACGACCATCAGATCAAGGACTGACTGATCTGGAACAGCACCCCCATTGGAGAGTGATCAATCTATATTTGGAACCCAATCCAATCCAATCAACCCCACAACAACAACTCATATCATTTCATGGTGGTAGCGGTGGGATTACCTCGTGGTGAAGTGCAGTGTTGAATGTGCTGTGAGTGTCGAGCAAGAAGCTGAGTAGCAGAAATTTTGCATCCGGCGCTGCAGCAACAGCTGAAAACCAGCAGGATCAGGACTGGCACGAAGTATCAGAGGCATTAAAGGTGGCGGCATACCAAATAACACCGTGAGAAAGGCGACTTTACGCAGAGGGACAAGGACATACTCTCCCCAAATCGACGCAGACTTCTCGATTAAGGCTCACTCCCCAAGTAAGAAAAACCAATCCTTCTTTTGGCAAAACTACACATCCAGACCAGAACATCATAGTCTTCAATTTTTTTTTTTTAAGATTTTGTTTGTCAATTAAAATATAAATAATAATATTTTGTCAAATAATATTTTTGATCAAATTGATTTTTTAAGTATTAGGATTTTTGGTTGTACTTGGGTAACATTTTTGTAACAACGGGCAGTTCGATTATTGTTAACACCACTATTATTTTGTTGACTTCACGTAACCATCAAGGTTAAGTTCAAGTAAATATTGTTAACTAAGCATTTTTTAACAAAAACAATTACGAGCATTGCCAGGTCCGAATTTCATAACAGAAATATTTCAAAGTAAAATAATTGTAAAGATTAGTTACAAAGTCATCAAGTAATAATATAAAAGACTCAGAAAGTAAAATTGAAAAGTTAGTGACTCTAGTTAATGACTTTGAGTATCCTATCAAGAGTAAATTTACATCTGTTGATCTTTTTATAACGTCGCGATTTTTAATGTGGCTTTAAATGCCAGTATAAAGGCGAAATGCCTAAAGGATTTAGTGTAGCCATTGTGCCACTTTTCAGGCGATAGTGCCAATCCTTCATATCAGATAGCCTAATATTAAATTGTTCAAAAGAAACAATAGGTATCTGACAAATAAATAATTAATAAGGGTAGGAAAAACCCGAATGGAGACTCATAAGGTTAGTGAAAACCGCGAGATCTTAAATATATTTGACGTAATTTTGATGACTTATAAGAGACTCATGAATCCGCGGGATCTTTCAAATAAATTTATTTTGTATTTTCATTTTGGGACCAAAACACGCTCGTTGATTTTATCGATATTATTAAATCTTGCATGAGAATAATTTCCAAATGTTGAATTTAATTTAAATGTTGAATTTAGAAATAATTTTAAAATATTACATAAGAATGAAATTTTAATCTTCAATATTACATTAAATGAACTTTGAAGTTTGGTGTGAAAATAATTGAACTTGAATATGCAAATTTCAATAATAATTAAATTTAATCAACTGCCCATACCACAAAATGTTACAGAAATGAAGGGGATAAATTTAAATTAATGTCAATAATAGCAATGTAACTATCCCCATAGAACAGAATTATAAATTGAAAAAAAAAAGAGGAAAATAGAAAAAGTCCATGTTTGAATTATTGATACTAAATGATTTCATTTTAATTTCAATTCAATTTGTTGGTGCTATATTGAACGAAAAATATTTCCTAAATTTCCTCTACAAATATAATAAATTTCATTTTGAAAAATTAGTAAGCGATTGAGTAAATTTGTTTTCTATTATTTGCGTAAATTGAAAATAATAATATTTTTCCTAATTGAAATTTTTATTGTCCACACTAATTTCGATTATTTGCGTTAATAGCATAACAAGCTCTATCATATTTCTATTTTGAAATTTGAGTAAAGAAATATCACGTAACATTCGGATTCAAACCTTGACAAGGCACGCAATACAAATTTGCTTATGATGTCTTTGTTAATTTTATGAATCTTGATGTATTTTACAAAATTTTATTTTATTATTATTTAATTTTTTAAGTATTAATTGGCGACATATTTTATTCAATTAAAATTTCATTAATTTAATATTTATTTTTGATTTTTGAATAATTTTATCGTAATCTGTTTTATTTTGAAATATAATGTTTTTATAGTTGCATTTTTATTTTTTTTTTGATAATAACTAATTACGAATTTCGAGTGTTCAAAGCTTTAATTATTTATTCACTTATAACAAAAGTAATTTTGATGAGAAGTATCAATAATTCAAATGGAAACAAAATATAGAAAAAATATATATAATAATATATTTGTATCAAATATTCAGAAATTGAAAGGCCACTCAATTTTTTATTAATATTGACATTCTAAACATGATAATTTCAATTTAATATTTTATATTGTATAGTTAGAATGTTCAAAATAAAAATTTGAAAATAAAAATTAAAATCAAGAGGGCCTACAGAAATGTATTAATGTAGAAGTATGTGACAACACAAATATAATTACAAGACGAATTTAGATTACAAGACGAATTATCACTATCTTCCATTTCAATCTAGATGTAATGCATCAGAATGGCAACATGTGTGCAAGCTATTTTTTTTAAATTTTCGAAGATTGAAGCAGGATTCTCATATAGTTAGAATTCAGTTAGAAATAATCGCGCGATTTTTAAACATCCTATTAAAAATATTGAACTGAATCTGACACAGAGTATTTTGATCATATTTAAATTCGAATCAAATAAATAAATTATCATACAAAATTAAACAATTTATTATAATATTAAATTTGTGAAAAGAAAGAGAGATCTTGCACCTTGTTAATATTCTTATGCAAATAGACCAATTAATGATAGTGATAATGGATCAAATAATTAATTTTATCACAGAAATTTTTAGAAGTTTTATTGATGTATATAAATCAAATAGGTCACAACTTCGCTTTTGTCTACTAATCATTTTAAAGCAGTCACACAAGTTATGCAACTATGCGAATTAGATTGCATACTATATCCAATAAGAATAATGTAACTAATTATTGTTTGTAATATTTTGCTGTATTATCAAAATCCTACTTTTGAAATGAAACAAACTGCTGAAGCTAAATCAAAATAATTTTATTGAATTATTAAAAATCACAATATGCAGCAAAATGTTACAACAATATTAGATTTTTTTTTTAAAAAAAAAAAAAAAAAAGGGTTGATGTTAATTTTTTTTATTCATATTGTTACGAATGTGTGGGTGAGGACCCGCACACGGATGTAAAATAACACATTACTACCCCTCTCCCTATGCGTGTAATCCATGTCCCTGATGAGGAATGTGTCCGCAGGCTGAGGGTGGTTGTCTGCATTGAGTAGTCTAGATATAGTCGTAGTCTTGAGGTAGTCGTTGTCGGGGTTGGGAGTTGCCGGCGTGGCCTCAGTGTCGACAAACGTGCGGTCCAGCCATAGACCTTATACAATTTCATGGACTGCTAGTCCCCATACATTTCTCAAGTAAAAAAGTGTCAAAAGATGTTCTATGGTATGAGGGCATACGAGGGTAATTTTGCGGCCGAGATATGTCAAACTCGATCGCCCCTCGATCGCTTAAACGTCAAATGAAAGTCCGTGTGTTCGAAATTGTTGGCAGAATATTATATAATATACAATTTATGTTGAACTAATGAACGTAATGAACTATTTATTTATTAATTTATTTATTTTAGTTATACAAGTGTTTAAGGGAAATTAGAAACAAAAATTAAAACAATATTTTACATATTATAAAATTCACTGAAAATAAGGACAGTTGGCTAGAGATATTATGGGAAATTAGAAAGCAATAATGAAATATTTGTTTAAATGTATATATTTATTATTGGTGTTTAAAAAGCACAATTTTCGTATGAAAGCGGAGTACATATTTATCAACTTTGCTTTTCTTTCTTTCTTCATGGTGCATTCTAATTGTTAAGTAAATTTTTGCGACAAAGTTGATAGGTCATGATAATGCTGGACAAATTGCTGGAATAACTTGATCTAAAAAAATGTGCAAGTCCCAAGTCATTCACTTTCAGAGAATCATGCTTTTCATATGAACTTTTGTACATTAAATTTAAAGAATTTTGAATTAGGCTTTCTATATATAAACATAAATTAAACATTTCTTCGGAAGGATATGAAAGATACCCTCGATTTATTATATCGATCAATGTCGAATTTCCCGGAATACTTGCGAAGCATACAGAACAGCACAAACAGGTTTTACTGCAATCAGGCACCTTACCTAACACATTTTAGAAGACATTTTACTTTAAACAATTTTACAACAGGTATATTTTTATCCTCTTTAGTTTAAAAACCCGACGATCAAACATCACGTGAACCCAAGTAACTGTAAAATTTAAGCGATCGAGTGCATTCGACTAATCTCGGTAAAGCTCGTGTTCGTATTTGACATATCTCGGCCGCAAAATTACCCTCGTACGCCCTCATACCATAGAACATCTTTTGACACTTTTTATGCGCTCAACTAGCAGTCCATGTATTGTATAAGGTCTATGGGTCCAGCGCACGAAAGTGTTAATAAAATGTATTGAATGTGAGATTAGAGGACATCATGGGGGGACAGCGTTCGGAGACTGTCCCCAAACAGAAAGTAGACTTAGTGAAATTACCTAAAGGTGATGGTTAAGTGATTTATGTGAATCGGGCCCGATGTATGGACATGTGATGGACACTGGTTGCGCCGTGGTTAAAGATAAGTCTAGTTTAAGTTGCATGTTAGAATAAGAAATGTTTTAGATTAAGGATTGTTATGTTAAATATAGGTTTGTTAATTAAGTAACGAACAAACGCCTTTTCATTAGTAGTTTTAAAGTAATCAGTTTCTTACAGGATCGCGACGTCACGGTAAGGGTGTAGAAAGACCGCGAATGTAACAACAATAGTAAATTAGGGCATGAATCAAGGTATAAATAATAAATAAAAGGGTTTCACAATAAATAAAAAGGGATTCGTGACAAAATGGTGGACTAGCGCCGGGTATGCTTTTCGTTGGTTTAACGATCAAATGATTAAAAGTATTAATTTGTTTTGGTAATCATTTGATCCACCATCGACGGCATTATTACGATCTCGGTAAAACAATTTTATTGTTGGTTCATTCGCGGTTATTTTTCCTTGCGTGTAAGTTTACAGTTTCCTCGTTTTATTTTTTTTGTTATTTTGTTATTGATCAATTTCGGGTTTCGATTTGTTTTTTCGCGAAGATTCGGCATTTCTTGATTACGCGTTATTATTAAATTGATATTTATGAAATTTGTTGAACTCTTGGTTATCATAGTTGAGTGTACAGAAGATTGTTGGAACACTTAAAATTATGAAAAATAGTGCAATTTGAAATAATGTTTAGCGGTATATATAATTGAAATGTTGTTGTGTGATCAAAGGGGTTTTCTATGTATGTTGGGGTTAATGTAAACGTAATTTGCGAAATTGGTTGGCGCAAAACGAATAATCAAGTAGTTCAAGTAATTGTTAGAATTTTGATTTTGAAAATCTATTTAATTCGTAAAATTTAAAGGTTGTTTTATAATAATTTTGAAATGCTGAATCTATTTATTGTATTTGTATTTTTGTTCGTTAATGTTTCTTTTTGTTCAGTCGCGCGGTTTGTTTTATTTCGATTTTTTGGGAAAGGCTTTTGTTCGTGTACTATTAGATACGTGTTTCCTAGGTTAATTATAATTACCATCATTTTAAATTAAGATTATTAGAATATAAATTTTAAATTCGAAATTATTATAATTAGTGTATAGAAAAATATTGTTCTATACAGATTTAGAATTTTTTGTTTAATACGAACATTATTGAATTGTTTAGTGTATTGTGTTATTCATAATCATTTTCGTAAACACCAATACATAAATAATTTGTTTTTTTTTTATATAAATTTATGATGATTGCCAGATACATTAAGTTATGTTATACAGTTAAGTGTTGTTTCATGGAAATCGTTCTTGTGAGTAGAGTTTATTTTTTTTTTGTATATATAGTCGTAAATATTTTAAAGAAAGTTATTTTAAAATATCATATTGCAAGGGTAAGATATCGTTGAAGTCCTTTTCTCTTAGAATTCGATTTCAAATCATAGACATTTAAGTAACGCAGCAAGATAATATTTATGTCTCTTTTTTTTGTGTAAACATTTCATCCCTACGTTTTTAAGGCGCCACAACGCGGGTGGCTAGTATATGTGAGTTCGAAAATGTCCAGACATCGTTCTCGTGTTGCGATCTTATGGTCCCTATATGTCAACGCCAGGCTAAAAGCTTTTTTTTTTGTTTAAGTACTAGATTTTTGAGTTGCGTAGATAGCTTTAAGTGTAGTGTAAAAAAATATTTAAAATTAGGGAAGATGTCTTTGTATATATATATGTGTTTTTTTTTTTGAGTCAGGGATTTACAATCATTTTCGAATACATGTGGCTGTTTTAAATACGAGCGAATTTCTTTTTCAGTTTAGTTTTGTTTGCGCTATTGCGTTAGAGTATTTTTATTATGATTTGTTTTATCTCAAAATTTAGAGCAGTTTTGAGAATTGCGGAGTTATTCGCCTCCGTGCATATGAGGTGCCGAATATTTGTTTGGGAATGCGTCGAAAACAACGGCTTACAGGGATTTGAATTGTGGCAAATTTTTGTTAGGTCGATCACCACCGCCTGGATAGCTTGTATATAATTCAGTGCGAAAGCTCTTGGTGACACCGATTTTCGATATGCATTTGAATTGATCAGGATGTCTTTGGTGATTTTCAATTAGAGCGGACTTAGTCACCCCGATCTAATTGTAATCAGTCGAGCCCACTGACATCAAGGTCGATACGGCTCATACTGCCAATAGTGAAATGGGATTAGAATTTAATTTTTATATTTGATAGTTTTTTTTTATGGTTGTTACTGTTAAAAAAATTTATGCTTTGATTTTTTTTTTTTTTTTTTTTATTATTTTTTTTTTGAATTATTGTTGAATTGTTTGTGTTTAGTACTTAATGATTGATATTTAGTTTTCGCGGTAGAAAAGATGGATAAAGGAAACGTCGAATAAATTTTATTGTCTTCAGTTAAAAAATCATAGGTTTCTCGTCCCTTTCATTCAACCGGTTATGTTATTTTGCATTATTCCATTAGCGCAACAAGACGGCAGTCACATGTTTAGTCAAATATAGATAAGATAGATAGGAATAAAGGATTAAGGATAATAATAATTCAGTAAGATCATAATCGCAAATAGGAGATAATTAATAGATACGTAGTAATACTTAGTTAGATAAATTTGCGAGCGCGTCCGGTCCATGTGAGACGGAACTATTATTCGACAAAAGGGCGTGTACAACACGTAAGGGAAGACGAATGCAATGCGACAAGGGACAAATAGAATGCAAGTAGGACTAGAGGGAGGTATAGAAATGCAAAAAGCCTAATAAGCGAAAAGGAAATGCATAAGTCGCTAGGATTTACGAAAAAGATAGGCAAAAGTAGGAGAAAGTAGAAAAAACAATAATGGCGAGTTACCGTATAACTAACACATAGATCAAATAGTTAGATTGTATACTAATTGTTTTTTTTTTTGTTCAATGCTCGATTCGGTTTACAAACGTTTTATAATAACTGTAAGATTAGTTTGATATAATTGTTATTTATTACTCCTGTTGCTTCTTTGTTTTTCACGAGATTTATTATATAAAAGTAATTACTTATTTATAGACTGTTTTTTTTTTTTTCTCCTTTATACAATTAATGTACACCCCAATATAATAGAGTTAAGAATAGTAATAATATAGAATAGAGTTAAGAATAGTAAGAATATATAGGTCAAAAGAAGGTAGTAAATGCATAGGTAGCAAATGTATGAGCAAGATGGATTACAAAATAAAGTGGAAAAAAGGGCAAGTTACATAATAGCTCATAGATTAAGTACTTTTGAATAATTTGATAATTTGTTAAAATTTAAAATATTTGGTCGTGTCGTTTGCAGATATTAAATAACAATGCGTATGATTTTATTTTGTTATTGTTTCTTTAATATTCTATTTATTACACCTTTCTCTTCGTTTAAGTAAATTAATCTTAGGAAAAAATAACATTTATAAATTGGTTTTTGCAATGCAGGTGCGATCAGACGAATTATATTAGAATATTTGGTTGATAGAGATAGGTAAATGCAGTTTTATAAATAGAAAATTGATCCGTTTAATAATTTAGATTTTAGATAATAGTGTCATAAAAGGAGTACGCTTAAAATGAAAAAAAAAATAGAAAATTACGAATAGGATTTTGGGTAAAGAATGTTATGAATAATTAGAAGATAGAGATAGAATAGGGCGGTTTAACAGCAAGTGTAGAGACGTTGGTTTGTACTTTGGTGTTTCTTTTCCATCACTCAGAGAGCACTGGGCGATACTTTATAACCGTTGAGAATAATGTTGGGATAAATGATATTGGGGAAAAAGATGTTGAGAAAAAAAAAAATGTCCTTGTGAGGGATTCAAGGAAATAAAGGAAATAATTCGCGTATGAAGGAATACGACGCGAAAGAGAAAATTGGGGGTTAATAGATGATTATTAACATGAATAGATGAATATTTTGATTTGGTTGTGAAAGTGGTTGTTTAGTTCAGTCGGGAATTGAGAATTGTGTGTGAGTATGCATATTTTTATGAATGTCAGCTGGCCAGCTAAGTATAAGAGATAAGTGTATTTTGATTTTTCCCTCGTTTTAAATGAAAATGTTTTAGATTTTAATGCAAGATTTGAGTAAATGTAAATTTTAGTTGATTGTTGTTTTGTGTTTGATATAATGTATGTGGATTATACTCGGGGTGTTTAGAAAAAGTAAATTGAGGATAGAATTGGGTTTTGCGATTTTTGGGAAAATTTGGGGTTTTACGGTTTTGGGGAAAGATCGCCCGGGCTGGTGTTTTGTTGTTGTTATGGATTATTGATTATGGATTTGATTTTGATCTCACAGCATGGGGATATGGATTTGGGCTGTGGGAGCACCCCCAGCGAGGGTTCTGGTGCTCTGAGTGAGACCGTTGAAGCGTGATACATCACATACAAGCTGATTGCTATCACGCTATCCATTTGGAAGCTTTGGTTGTTGATTATGATATATGTATTTTAGTGAAATTTTGTGGATTTCACGCTAGAGCCGGTACTTTTTACCACATTGTACTGCCGCTAATGTGAAGTTTTTGAGCAGATATCCGCTCCCGATGCCTGCTCAAAAGCTTCCGCCATCAGTAAGCGTCGCGCGACGTTGTGTGTTGTTTGGTTTTTATTGCTGATGGTAATTTCCTTCTGAAATTATAAGCGGGCGCGATGCTGCTTCAGGTCTTTTATTGGATAGGCAAGGTGCTATGGGCATCTAGCACCGTTTGGAGCCTAGGAACACCGGGGAAACAAGCATTCCGACGACTCACTTCTTGTTTTTATATTGAGAAGCGCACTTGCTGTACACGGTTAATAGTAATAGAAATAGTTAGACTAGGGTAAAAGTAAATTACGTTTATGTTTGCGTTGTACGTTAATAGAGATGGGACCGCCAAATTCAAAACAGTCAGCAATTCCCGAATTTTAAAATAATATGTAGAGTATTTTAATTACTTATGTTCAATTTGACTTTTATTGTTCTTATTCTCGCTCTTAGTCTTACTCTTGCAATGCTTTTCTTTTGTTTGTGTGTTTTGTGTTTTTACATTGTTAAGTAAACATTGTCGTTAATAAGTATGTAACTAGGTTTAGGTTGATAAAGAACAAATGCGTTTATGTTTTACAGTCCAAATGGCTATGTTAAATGTAAATTTGTTGTAGTTATAATGTCATTATTTTAAGTTTTAGAATCTATTGTTAGAATAGATTAAAAAGCTGTTGATAAAAATATTATGAGATAGTGTTATTTTTTAAATTTTATAGAAGTAAGTGCTAAGTGTAGATAAGTTTATGTTCATTTTCTGAGTGTTTTTATGTTATTTACTTTTATAATGTTTGATAATTTTTAATACTTGATAAGTTCGAATATTTTTTTTTTTCTCATTAAATTTGATATGTTCAATTAACTTTGATCGATTTTGTTTTATTATATTTGAATGTAGTTTATGTAGGTAGTAATAAAAGCAATAAGGTTAGATCAAAGTTTTAACAAACAGTGAATAAGTAAAGTGGACTAAGTGATGTTTTTTTTTGTTTGTTATGACACTTTTTGGACAAATACACTAAACTGTTAATGTAATCTTACTTTTGGTTGAAATCTGTTGTGAAGTAATTTTGTGTAACAGTGCAAGAAAAAATTGAACGCGTGTACAACTACATTACTGAAACATCGCGACCCGAATTGTGTATCAGGGTGCTAGGGGTCGACGCCTATGCAGATGACATGCCGGATTGAGCAAAGTCAGCCTACGGGAGGAGAGCAAACAGCAGATCAGACAAGTTGGAATGCGCCATCGACGTTCATCCGGGAGCAGGCAGACATTGGAGTGCGCCACCTAAGTTATCCGGAGCCAAGAAAGCTGGTGCGGCACCAGGGATGGCGCTTTGAAAGATCGAGGGCGATCTTTAGAGGAGGTGGGGTAGTGTTACGAATGTGTGGGAAGCACCCACACACAGTTATAAAATAACACACAACTACCCCTCTCCCATATGCATAAAAACACCATGTCCCTGATGAGGAGTGTGTCGAGGGCTGAGAGTTGTCTGCATTTTTAGTAGTCTAGAAATAGTCGTAGTCTTGAGGTAGTCGTTGTCGGGGTTGAGAGTTGCCGGCGTGGCCTCAGTGTCGACAAACGTGCGGTCCAGCGCACGAAAGTGTTAATAAAATGTATTGAATGTGAGATTAGAGGACATCATGGGGGGACAGCGTTCGGAGACTGTCCCCAAACAGAAAGTAGACTTAGTGAAAATACCTAAAGGTGATGGTTAAGTGATTTATGTGAATCGGGCCCGATGTATGGACATGTGATGGACACTGGTTGCGCCGTGGTTAAAGATAAGTCTAGAATAAGTTGCATGTTAGAATAAGAAATGTTTTTAGTTAAGGGATTGTTGTTTAAATATAGGTTTGTTAATTAAGTAACGAACAAACGCCTTTTCATTAGTATTTTAAAGTAATCAGTTTCTTACAGGATCGCGACGTCACGGTAAGGGTGTAGAAAGACCGCGAATGTAACAACCATAGTACAATTAGGGCATGAATCAAGGGTAATAAATAATAAATAAAAGGTTTTCACAATAATAAAAAGGGATTCGTGACAATATAGAAAACTTTAGAATGAGATAAATTAACTAGCTTGCAAAACATATTGGGTTGGGGAAAAAGAAATCCATTATTTTTACGTGAACTTCAAGACTTTATTTAACATGTTTTGCATTGTCCGATTTAGGTCAAATATGCACCATTTTGTTTCTATAATTTGTTGCCATTTTAATGGTAGCTTCTTGCATTGCAAAACTTTTTTAGTGATAAGAAATTGGCATCAAGGGAAGAGTGTGAAAATCAATTGCTGGAGTTTTTCGCTAACAAGCAACAAGACTTTTATGAGAGAGGCATAATGAAGCTACCATTAAAATGGCAACAAATTATAGAACAAAATGGTGAATATTTGACCTAAATCGGACAAAGCAAACATGTTAAATAAAATCTTGAAGTTCACGTAAAAATAATGGATTTCTTTTCCCCAACCCAATATTAACACTTTGTTACCGGCTATTTCTCTATATTACACCAAAAGATTTGGACCCGCTTTGGCAACTGCATTGTACGGTCGCCAATTGAGAAAACAACAGCGGTGCGACAAAAAGCGAGTTACGAGTTTATTCGTGATTTGATCAGCAACATTCGGCCATAAGAACACGAGTTAACTTGTGACCGGTCAACAAAGTGTTAAAATTAAACATAATATGATAAGTCACAAGCTAGACAGTATCATGCACAATTGTTGGATTTCAATTATCTTTCTCCAAATTTTTGATATGGCATGATCTAATTTGAAATTGAATCTAATTTGAATCGCATCTCAATACCTTGTGGATCAATCATCAAAGGCCATCTTTTAGCGTGAGTAACAATTATTCCGTTGTCTATAGAAATGCATCAACAGGTAGACCTGCTAATCCCCAGGCTCTAGCAGCAGCTGCTTCGCCTAAGGTATTCCATAATGTAAAGATTTCAGAGCAGGGAATCCCTAATTAGAAAAAATAATATGAATCTAATTAATCCTCAAGATCCAATCATTCTCAGATTTATGAGATAGAATTATGTTTTATATTATAGAATAACACGACTTTTTCATTGGTGAAGGTGCAATTTGTTTTTTGGTGAGAGTGAAGAAATTGGTTTCAATATTCAGAGTTTCTGAAGAAGAGGCAACCCCATATATTATAAATTTATAACGGCAAAATTATGCGTATATTTCATTCGAATATCAATAACATTTTCATCAATAACTTACGAAGATTAAACATTTATCATTCCACATCCTAACCAATCTCGATCTTGTATTAACAGGGAAAGGTCCAAAGTAGGCCACAGCACCTGCAGCTAGTAAAACATCTCCACTATATTTCCAAGAGAGCTATTAGTGTGTCTGCTGTATTACTCCATCTCGCTTTTTCGCCCCCTAAGCCACCAATTAACTTTTCAGCTCTGAAATTGTTATTTTAGATCAGCTATTGTTTAGATTTGATAATATACTCCTCATATTCACATACTTTTCCACATAAATGATATAATTATAATTTTAATGTGAATGCTATGTTTTAACGGATAAATGCAACAGTATGTATTACGGAAACCAATATTATTAATATTTAACAAGAATAATTTAATAATTTAAAAACCTGTCCAATTTCTTTTCGCATATGTCAATTTGATCTTCTAATTCTTTTTCTTCTTGGAAAACTCTGCAAATTCGTCATTCAAAGCTTGCAATTTATCCATTACAGTTTGTAATTGTGCCCTTTTTTGAGTTAACACTTCCATTTGCGCAGCCAGCAAAGCTTCTGCCTCAGCCAGTGCGGCCTGTATATAACAAAAAAAAAGTTGTTATGCGAAAAATGGCTACTATTTTTCAATGAAAGGACCCATGATGTTTTCTATTCACCTTTTTTGGTGCTACAATTTTAATAACACGATCATAGACATCCATAGCTCGCACCCATTTGCACAATCCTTCACAAGCGGTAGAAATATTCTTTATCACATCAGGTTCAAAATCTCGATCGGGAATGAATCTTGATTGTTTACGACGATAGAATTAATGTATTCACGATTGAATTTAAATATAATATGTACTTACTTTTGTCTGATGCGCTTCATTGTCGCTTCGGGTATATTGTCTTTATTAAAAGTTTTCAAACTTTCTAAAAATTTCATATCACTCAAAATTTTTTAGTGATGGTCCCCAATAATCCTCAATCATTTTACCAGTACCTATTCGAAACGATTTATAGAATTTTCTTCACAACAAAGAAAAATGTTACATACAGATATTTAAAAAAATATTTATAATGGCACCTGGTTCTGGCTTTTTCTCAGGTTTGACTCCCTTCATTACACAAATGGCTTCCATAACAAGTTTAACACCTGCTGGAGGATTTTTCATGGATTTAACCACTGTTATATCAGCAGGTTTAAAGAGTATCAAGTGCTTCCAAAGCTGCGTTAAGAGCTGGTATTGCTTCTTGAAGATCAGATTCGCAATCGTCCTTTATAGCTTGAGCAGCAGCTGCTGCTTCGTTTGCAAGAGCTTCGTCTGCGCCAACAATCTTAAGATTTAAAATGTTAAGTTATTTGATAAGTTACGGTTTAGATATTATTGTTATATACTACAATACCTCTTTTTGTTTTTCAACAATGACAGTGTCCGTTCGATTTTAACCATCAATTTCTCTGTTTTATCAGAAGTTTCTACTAGCTGCGGTTGCAGAGCATGCAATTCGTCTTGCATTAAACAACCTGACCTGCTGCAAAGTCTAACTTAGCCAACCCATTAATATACCTAATGAATGGAATATTTTTTTATAATTGAGACAATTAATATGGATTAATTGCCCATATCAATTAATATATAATATCGCTATTACCTATCTCTTCCTTCAACTATTTCTGCAACTTTAGCTCCATAAAGACCTTGAAATGCTTTGATTAATCCAAGTAAGAAGTTGGGGTTATATAAGTTTTTCTATGTAGTTCTTCAAACATTCTGTAATAAAAATGATTAAATTGTCACTTCTTTATGAATTTAATTACAAATAAATAAAATAATTTTCCATTTTGTTAATATCTACACGATTCAAGA
>NW_020536489.1:0-25865 GCF_003426905.1 Ctenocephalides felis | reverse complement strand
AAAAAAAAATTTTTTTTGAAAAAAAAAAGTTGAAAAAAAAAATTATTTTACCAAAATCAATTATTTTGTTAAGGCAAGTAGATTAGTTCTTCGAATCATTTAAATCGGACGCTTTAGTTCTCCCAAAAACTGCCATTTTTACACATTTAGCTCCGTATCTTCGAAATGGCTGGGCCTGCCTTTGCCAAAACTAAACACTTCTCCCAATCATTACTAATTAAATGTTTTTTAGATCATTCAAATCGGATGCTCCGTTCTCTCAAAAACTCGATTTCTATTTTCTGCACTCTTTGCTCGATATCTCCGAAACGGCTGGACCTGCCTTCGCAAAATCTAATCAGCACATATCTCTATCAATAGGAATCGAATGTTCTTTGAACCATTCAAATCGGTTGATCCGTGCGCCCGAAAACGTGGACTAAAAATTGTAGCCATACATACATACACACACACATCCATTTTATCTGAGGTATGCGAAAATGTTCAGAAACCTTCAAAACGTGAAGAAATATAAAAAATTTCAATTTCGATTTTTGGACGATTACAATAACTTACCCTACGGGAAGTTAATATTGTCAAAATGCCATGTGCTTGCTGTGCAGACAGGAGTTTTAGACATAAAACCTAATCCAGAAAACGCACAAATGTCAAAAAAACTATGTTATCATGACTGCATCTTTGTGATATGGCATAATAACATATGAGTAAAGTTGCATACATGGTATTTTGACAGTATTTGGTGGTACCCATAATATCTTTACTGTTAGATTTACACTTATCTATTTCCAATAACAATTTTAAGTAAACCATCTCCTTCTTACCTCAGTGCCCTGGATAATTTATCGTAGTTCATGTTCGGCTTGCTCTTCCTCTCGCCCCATCTTCGGGCAACCTCGTCAGGATCCGTCAGCTTGAATTCGCCGTTGGTGCCCTCCCACGTGATGCAACCAGCGTTCGTCGAATCGCTCAGCAGCTCCAGGAGAAATTGCCAGAGCTGAATCTGGCCTGAACCTGGGGAAAGGAAAACGATGGTGGATGAAAGATGAAATACTTTTGTTTATTGCAGTTTTAGGAGTATACTGATTGTGGTAATAGACAATGTAGTAGATTATTTAATTTGGTGAAAACATAAACATATCCTCCAAAAAGTTACCAGAATTACATTGCTTTTTTATTAACCAATTTGCCAATAGGCCAATAAAACAAATAAATTAAACCATTAATTGGCAACAATGTCGACTCATGAGTCATTTACAAAAGACCAATAGGCCTATTACTCATAACCAACTATCATTTTCCAGAGGGGGCGCTCGTGTTCCTTTTAACAAATGATCAATAATTACACTAACATGACTCCAGATTTAAGTCGCCGAAGGGGGCGCTCTATTGAATAATGAGGGAATGATGGATTGTCATGCGACCGTCACGCCTCTCGCGCACGCCGAATGAACTAACACATTTTGGACGACCCTCTTAAAAGGGTTCCGTAACAGATAGAAGATTATAATGAACTAACTAGAAGATTATAATAGAAAAGGAAACTGAAATGGATTCTACAGGCTAAGTTTCTAGATAACATTCTACATGAGAATGTATGTGTTTTTACAAGAAAATCCAACTTGCTAACTTAAAGTTTTCTAAGCGTTTCAAATATTTCTTAGACTACAGAATAGAACTAGTGGTGTATGACATCGTGTCTTAAGGCAAACTGCTAGAACTTCCCGCACCGTAATGAAACATTCGTAGAATATAACCCATAAAAGGGTTCCGCAACAGATAAAAGATTATAATGGGCCAGTTTATGGAGAGAAAAGGAAACTGAAAGGATTCTTCAGGTTAACCATCTCGAATGAGAGGTTTTGTGTATTTGCTAGAAAATTCAAATTGATAGTTTTATGCTTTCAGAAGTTTCAAGTCATGCTTAGTAGTTTTACACCAAAATGGAACTAGTGGTGTATGGCATCGTGTCTTTTGGCAAATTGCTGGAACTTTCCGCACCGTAATGAAATATTCAAAGAATATTTAGAATTTCAGATATAAACTAGTGCGGTGTATGGCATCATGCCTTAAGGCAAATTGCTGGAACTTCCCGTACCGTAACAAAATGTTCGAGGAATACTGAATGTTTTCAAATAGATTATTATAAATATTGCAACATTGCCTAATATTTATAAGAATTATATAAACTGAATTGCACCGTTGAAATTATTTGTTTAAAGTATATTAGAACTTTAGTCAGTATTAAAAATGAAATCTGAATCATTTTCGATATACAAAATTTTTTTTTTTGAACAAAAAAGTTGAAACAAATTTTTTCCAGAATCAATTATTTGTTAAGACAAGCAGAAAGTTCTTTGAATCATTTAAATCGGACGCTTAGTTCTCTCAAAAACTGCAATTTTTTACGCATTTAGCTCCGTATCTTCGAAATGGCTAGGCCTGCCTTTGTCAAAAACTTATAAACACTTCTCCCAATCGGTACTAATGAATATTTTTTAGATCATTCAAATCGGATGCTCCGTTCTCTCAAAAACTCGATTTCTATTTTCTGCACACTTTGCTCTTTATCTCCGTAACGGCTGGACCTGTCTTTGCCAAAAACTATTAGCTCATCTCCCTATCAATAGAAATCGAATGTTTTTTGAACCATTCAAATCGGTTGATCCGTGCACAAAACACACACATAAACACATTCATTCATTATTTCTAAGGTATGCCAAAATGTTCATAAAACTCTCAAACGTAAAGATATGCAAAAAATTCGATTTTTGAAAGATTACTATAACTTACTCTACAAAAGTTGAAAAAGTTTGTGTATGAATGTAAAAGCCATTTCATAGAACTCAGTAGGAACTCATGGTGATTAGTTTTGGGAGACGATCGTGCAAGCCATTTCTTATCATTGGTAGAAAAGTGTAAAAATTTTTCATTCACGTAGTCTACTTCCTTAGCCAAATCTAAATTTTTATTCATGAAGTAGATAATTTGAACTGATCGGGAAGTTCATGCAACTTGCATTAAGACTAAGGTGACTATACGTCCCAATTTGGCCGGAACAGTTTCGGATTTCCACCTTGTGTCCCGGGTTTTCTAAAAACATCATTTACCCTGGATTTAGATGTTTTGTCGTTCTCTGTTACTTGATAATAAAATTACAATTACCTATCTGAGAATATCCCGGTTTTGACTTAATAAAACTATGATCACTTTACTTAAGAAAAAATACCACTTACACCTAGTAGTTCCATATAATAGTTGCAAAAATAAAACTATATCAAATTCTGAGCTCAAAACTATAATTATTTATCTCACTTTAATTTATTTCTAACAATTACCTTCTAACCCTTAAAATCAAAAGTTGCCACCTGGCGGTCAAAGTAATTAATATTCATTTCTATCCAAATCACTGACTATTACATGGGGGCCGCATGCAAAAACGGGGCTCGTGCTATTAACGGTTACTAAACATATTTATTGGCCAGGTGTAAATTGGAATTCGAAATTAATTTTAATTAAAACAAAGCGACCAGGTGCGCGAAACGAACTGTTGGGGCGCTGCGGTCGCTGATTTCAGATGAAATTTTAGATAAGGGTAATAGATAAAAAATGTAGATACAATTTTGAGGTTAGGTTATAGATTGGAATTGGATTTATGTGAGATTTTTTGAGTTTTTGAAATAATTGCCAACCTTTTTGGGAAAAACGTCAAATTTTGGCTCACATACCCACTTGAATATTGTTTCCAATTTCGGGGTCAAACGATTTAGAATGACTTGGAACATCGAGCAAGCATAAATCTAGTCAATCGAATTATCTAGCTAAAACATAATCTCCTTCTAAAAATATTATGTAATTCACAATTTAAAATTTTCATCCATCTATTACCAACTACACTCCTATCAATTTAAATTTATTCACTCTATTAAAGTGTCAACAGCAACACCCACCAATCAAAAGTCATTCTAAGGGGGCCGCCTCGTCCTGAGACTCCCGTTAGAAGGAACATTAACTGTCGCGTGTCTGACGGACAGGAATCAAGGGGGCCCCCGTAGTATTCGGGCATCGAGACACGTGGCGCTCTATTAGTTTTCATACGAAAATATGTTTGATAATGTTTCATAAAGGGTGGGGTCATTGTAAAGGGACTAATGGAAGACACAATGTTTATGGAAATATTAATATTAGTGATTTAAAATAAACTGATAAATCTGCCTTCAGATGCAACACCAATACTATTCCTAGACAATATTAGAATACCCTGTGTGGATACTATTAGTCTATTACTGAATTTTGTTTCATGTGTCAAAAATTCATTTGTCTGGCATTGGATATGGAATATTTAGTTGATCCTAGATTGAATAGTGCACATATGAACTAGTTTTTACAAATTAATTCACCTAAGATTTGAACATAAACAATAATGTTTATTAAATTATTAGTAAGAAAAATGTACTTGTATCATTTTTTCCCAATGTTGGTACGTAATGAAGTTAGCAATGATCCGTCCATTGACTATGTGCAAGTGTGGATGTAACACGAATCCCTATATAGTATAGTCAATGATTCTATAGGCTAACTGTTCGGTAATTGATGGCTTTGCCATTTACAGGGGGGCTCTGCCGTTTAGCCTTCCACTAAATCATCTCTATTATCGACTCGTGTGCCCCCCACAATATATATATATATATATATATATATATATACTAGATGACCCGACAGACGTTGTCCTGTACCCACATCTACATTTTTTTAATATCCTATACTAATATTTACACCGTTCAGTTAAAAATAATAATTATTGTTTTTCGAATTACTATTCACACAAATATATGAGTGATGTTAAATGTAGAACTGCTTCAAATAAAATGATGATTCTCAATTCCCACAGTTAACACTTTAATTATCCCTAAATATTAAAATATGTTCAATAAAATTGTATAAAAAATCATACAGTGAAATTTATAGAACAAATTTATTTCCTATAGCTCAATTTATTTTAATGCCAAGGGTTATCCAAAATGTTTAGTTATTCATGTAGATGTAGATGTATAAATAAATGATTTTTTGTTTATTCAGGACAAAAACATCGATTTTCCAAATTTATCACACAAAAATTCATCGTCTGCCTTTGTGATTTATGACATATGATATACGAATTAGAAAATGCAGTCATTTGAATAGTATAACGAATTCAAAAAGAATTAATATATAGTATCCGCGATAAAGGTACAATATCACCTTGAAAATAATAAAATTACACCACAGAGAGGGATGTCATCCCCCCGGGAAGTGGCAAAGGAGTCTAAATTATTTTCACTTTTGAACTTGATAGTAAGATAAACCTAATTCCAAAACTTCATACAAATTGGAGCATAGTAAAAAAATTCAGAACCAAACCACTCTATTGACTTGAGTAAATATTCCGTATCCATGGAGTGCCAAACATATAAATTTTTGACACAATGAAACTTCTAAATAATTGTTTGAATAAGTAAATTATTTTTGTATCGTGATTTAGTAAAGTAAGGCAAAACACGACTGCATTTAAAAGTTAAAAAATAATAATCAGTCAAAGTGAATTATAGGCTAAGTTTGATGTGCGACCACTGACATACGCATGCGCAGACTGCATCACCTGTCAGATGTTGACAGTAAATCTTATATTATTTTAATTTTTAACACATCTCAGCTGCTTTTTGGCAATAATAAGGTAGTCAATACATTTTTCTTATTCATAATCAAAAATATATTATATTTTAATATTATCTTAGCCTATAAGTGAATGGAAATGTTTGGCAAATGATAGTCTTCATTTGTTTTTAATGTCAAACAATGCCTCAAATATTTTCAATGTCAATCAATTATAAGCGGTTTTTTGTATTTTTTTTCATTTATTTCTACAATCTAACTATATTTCTATAAATCAAACAAACCTTAAAAATTCCCTTAACTGCCGAAAGATTTATGAAAATCCGAATAATCGTTTAGGAAGATTACCTTTCATACACCATTACAGAAGAATTTTATATATAAGATATATATATATATATATATTATATATATATATATATATATATATATATAAAGGCAGACAAAAAATTATACAACATCCAAGTGCAGATTTGATAAATGTTTCGGAGGCTAAAAGTGCGTGAACAAATGATCGTCCAGTTTTTATTAATAGCTGTGCGCCCCCCTAGATGACCTCGGCACGATACGATGTATATATATTTATATATTTATACAAATGCCCCCCTAAGTCGCTTTTTTACAAGAAAATAAATACAGCATAGAATGCATATAGTGTTAAGATTTTTATATACGAGGATTTCGACTTATCATTGTGATCATTTTAATATTACATGAAATAGTTTATTGAACAATGTTATTATATAAAATCTAACTAGTGGGGCGCATGGCATTGTGCCTTAAGGCAAATTGCTAGAACTTCCCGTACCAAAAATTATTGTTTTAAAAAAGATTGACATTTTTGAAAAAATTTTACATTGAAAAAATAAGATTTTTGAGAAACTATAAATTTTTGACAAAAATTTACTTTTTTTTTCAAAAAAAAAGACTTTTTGAAAAAAATGTTTTCTTTATTTTAAAATGTTTGGAAATATATTGGAACTTTTATAAACGCACTAATTATGCTATGTACTTGAAATATGTAAATCGAAAAATTGCAAAAAAAAACAAAAATGTAAATTTTTATATATCTTTGCGTTTCAAAACCTTCTGAACATTTTAGCATACCTTAGAAAAAATGTATGTATATGCGGATGCAATTTTTCGTCGACGATTTCAACAACGCGGATAAACCGATTTGTATTATTCAAAAAACATTCGATTCCTATTAGTAAGGAGACGAGCTGATTTTTGGACAAGGCAGGCCCAGCCGTTTCAAAGATACAGAGCAAAAAGTGCGACCAAAAATGATATTTAGACATATGCATATCAAGTTATCAGATATTTTATAGAGATTCGCAACGCGGCGCTTACGCGCTTCGATATTTTGCCTCTAAAACAGCTAAGCAGCGCTATTGATTTAAGAAAAAATCTAAATTTAAATTTGTTATTATTTATCAATATTACTAGATGTTAATAATTTAACAGTTGTAATACTTATTGAAATTAAAAAAAAAAAAAATTTAGAACATAAAAAAAGCAAAAAGTATTTTTTTTCGAGAATCTCAAAACATAATTTTTTCAAAGTTTTCAAATTTAAAGCTTTATTAAAATTTCCAGCAATTTGGCTTAAGGCACAATGCCATGCACTACCAGTTAGTAACAATTATCTTCTTATCTGTGTGTCAACTACTAAATGATGACACAGATCTAGAGTCAAAACGTGCACAAGTCGAACAAATGTTATAATGACATAGTGACACATTTGTGCCATTTGGAGGTTAGGTTTTGGAAGTTGATATTGTGTAATCGAATTATAGGCAATTATATGAGGCTAAGTAAAACAAATTTTTGTTTTTGTAAATTTTTTTAAAGAAATTTAAATTTGGACAGATATTTGTCAGAAAATATGATTTGACTAAAATTTGTTGATAGATTAACTGCGCTTATTTGCCATTTTTAGCGATATGACTCACAATTTATATTATATATATATATATATATATATATATATATATATAAATGTGTATATCATTCTGTTTCGATGTCGGAATAAATGTTTCGTGAATAATTCGAATACAATGTTCTTCTTTCTGGGACCAATGTCTCCTACTCAAAGTCATATTGGCCGAATCACACGCTACGCCGCACTCCCCTATATACTTAAAGTCGAAGCACTCGGATCATAAATATAGAATTTTATATTATATATACATATATACATATATCTACAAGAGAAGGAACCAACACATCTGTAATTCAAAAAATCCAAATCAGTATAAGACAACGTTTTCGAAACATGTAATTAGTTTAAACCATACTTTTATTACCAAAAATCCTATTATTTTTAAGGAAAAGAATAGTGACCTCAGAAAATTTGCTGAATCTGTATTTATCTTTTTTAAACCCCCTTTGCTTTAATAAACAAAATTCTGCTCTGTTAGTACATGACTCTTATTATAATATTATCATTTTTTTTTAAAATAATTTTTCAAATCTTTGACTCTTGTGGCTTTCGATTAGTCTTTTTGATCTTATATTTCATATTTTTGTATTTTATTTTCTCTAATTTTATTTCGTGTGACCTCGGTTTTTCATCGGGTGTGCTCGGTTCTTTGCTTGCAACTTACATTACACAAATCTTTAGTTTAAATTTAAAATTATGTTTTTTTACATTTATTATTGTTTATTTTGTATATGTTATTTTAAATTTTTGTTATTGTTTTTCCTGGTGTGGTATGTATAGATTTTTTACTTGTCATTTTATTTCTTAATCTATAATATATTTTATATTTAATCTTTTTTAAACTTTGTAAAAATTCTTTTAAGAAAAAAAAATTGCTGAATGATGACATACAACCGTGTCGAAACGTGAAAATAAATAGCTCATTATTTATTGTTTCTTTTATTTCGACGATTGGCTGCACAATAACATTCAAGAATGTCTCAACGTCAAACAAAAAAAAATAAAATAAAAAATCTAAATCTTAAATATATATATATATATATATATATATATATATATATTTAAAGAGTACTAGCAGTATGTAAGCAATAATTACCAATAAACGTTTCGATCTAGATGTGTGTCATCACTTAGCAATTAGAACGAGACAAATACTCATACAGGCATACAAGGAAATTGTTACTAAAATAGTAAAAACAAAATAAAAATAGACTAATAAAATTAAGAAACTAAGTACGACTGTTGAACATATATTTTTCAAACAATTTGAACAGTCTGAACAATCTTCATTTCCAAAAACACTATAGCCAACCTAAATATTGTAAATTTTCAAAATCACTTCAGATAAAAAAAAATTTTAAAAATATTTTCTCAAAAATAAACGTCTCCCCTGATCTTATCTTATGACTTGCAACATAAAAAATATTATTTATTTTATTATCGCGCGTGCATATATTTACTTAATCCATGACGTCACAATGTAAGGGTGGTCAGTCAGTCAGTCAATCAGGGCTACTGCCTCTTTTTTACCCAAGGGGGCACCATATAAGGGTCGGACACACAAGGCACAAGGTGTTTACATAAATTTACTCCGAGACACCGGTTTCGTAATAAAAAAGATAAATAGATGGTAAACTTGCTATCACAGATAAAATAATAAAAACAAAAAGAGAGGTCAGTTGGAGACGTTCAGGTTATGTCTCAAACTAAATAAGATACTTATTGTAGATATTTTATCTAAAGATAAAATATTTACAATAAGTACTTTACTAATTTAAATTTTATTACTATTTTATTAAAATAGAAATCTTATCCAAATTTTTTTACCTGAACTCGCCAGTCTGGAGCTGGTGGGCCCAAACATCTGATACGGATCTGTAATTAAAAAAATCAAGTATGAATAAATTATAAAATGTAATAACTGAAGACGTAAAAATTTATTAGGCGTGCAAAAAGTCATTTCTAGATGCTCTCAGATTGCTAATTAATTCATAAGAGGGACTTTTTGTGAAGAAGGATGAGTACAGCGACACTGGTGTGCGATTATGGAACTAATTACGGTCGTAAAGGACAATCATAGATAAACAAGTGTGGGTTCAAAATAGACAGGGCATCCAAATAAATGAGAGTGACACATGTCATAATAATTTTTGAAAACAAATATTTTGTAAACATTTTTATAAAGTTGGAAATTATATAATTACAAATTAAATCATTTCCACACAAGTATAAATAGTGTTGTAGCACTAGTAAGAAGATGTGAAGATTTATAAACATTTAAAATTCCGTTAAGACGATTTCTCTGGTCAATAAGTATAGACAAATGCTTTTAGAGTCGTATTATGCGGAAAACTATCAGAAGTATCATCTTTTTAACGTGGTTCATAAATTGTATAACCATCTTCTTCAAAGTTTTCGTAAAGGAGCACAGCGACACTTGTAAATGATTTTGAAACTAATGAGACGTCCATTAATCACGTGATCGATTTTTAACCTTTTTGAACACCTTGGTGACAGGTGGTGATATTTTTTTGCATTCCAATTACCATTGATCAAATCATTTTATTATTTTAAACTCTTGACATTCATGATGTCAGATGCCATATAGTTAAACCCTTACGTCTTCACATCCCGCCCTGAAAAATTCTATTTACACTACCTTAGTAAAAATGTAATTTTTAATATCCAGAACAGTGGTTACTTCTGTCTCCGACCACCAGGGTCTCTAGTACACGTGTTGATTTACAGAGGGCGCAGTTATTATGTTTGCCCTGTCGCATTATTGTGTTTGATTTGTCCCAAGGGACAAACAACCTACGACTACAATATAAATATATCGAATATCTATATATCAGTAAGAAAGTAATAAAATATCGATTTATAAATTTTACTTACACCTACATTATCCACATACTAGTGTAAAAAATTAACACGTATAAGATTTTTACATAAGGGGCGCTGCCACCCTTCTCGGACAATGAATTTATGACCGTGGTCGTGTGCCCTCGGTCTATTGTTATTCATAATTTCGCATTAATAAACTAACTTAAACCGCCCTAACAAAAGTAATAATTTTTGTGCAAGAGGGTGAATAAAATTAAAATTAGTCGTTTTCGGACTTCGGGCGGTAATTATTGCGAGAACATAACCTTAAATATTGTAGAAAGTAATTGTAACAAAAGATAATCATGATGGAAACGTAACCTCAAAATCACGGAAATCGTATACATTTGTCTGCTTTACTCTTCTCATCGTTACCCTCATTTGTCACATACCCGATTTTAGCTACAGTGTATACATACCTCTGATCCTTTTCAGAGTTATTCAAAAGATTGTGAAACATGCCACATATATACATAACCTCAAATTTCGGACAATCCTATGGAGTATCCTATGGAGCCCTTACCTTCTTCTACTTTCCTAATTGTTTCCTTCACACAAACGTAACCTTCTTCATTTATTTTATTAACAGATAGATCTTGTCGGCTGTGCTTAAAGTCCAAGTCTCTGATCCTTGCAGAGTAATTAAAAAAATTGTAAACTACAGGCAATCGTGTAGAGTCCTTTTCCTCTTCCACTTTTCTAATTGTTTCTTTATGTCACCTTTTTCATTCATTTTATAATCAGGTAGTTTTTATTGGCTTTGCCTAAAGTTCAGGTCTCTGATCCTTGCAGAGCAATTCGAAAGATAGTAAAGTATGGCCTATAAAGCCTATCTTTGTAGATCGCTCTTATCATAAAGAGTCCCACCCAGTTTCCTTTTCTTTTCACAATCGTGTTCAGCAGAGTTCCTCTGCGGTACATCTTAATTTGACACCTTGTCCTATTCGGTCTTCTCCACACCATATCTTAGAACTTTTGATGTAGTTCTTCAGAGTCCATACTTCTGATCAGCATAGAGCCATGCGCCAATAAACAAACAATTTTTACCAAATTGCCAAAGTGATTTTTACAAAGTTTCAGTTTCTTTTTTAAAGGGAGATTCAGTTGCCAGTCAGTAAAGATCTTGGAGTCCGAGTATCTATTCCGTAAAGAGTCCCATGTTTCAAGTATATATATATATATATATATATATATATATATATATATATATTCTCGGGGTGCAGACAGAAAAAATGTGTCTGAATCATCCCCTTTTCGCATAAAATCAGAAAAGGGGTTCCACGTATCACAATAGACTTAGTTTAGTAATGCGTACAAGTTATCATGTTCTGAGGGTTGCCCGAGACGTTTTATGGATTTTTCATACACACACACTGTCCTACAAATTAGCCACACAATGAACAAAAGGACACAAAAAAAATTGATGATAAGATAGTTAGAACTAAAGCCGGTTAAATTGAGGTTATGTCTACTACTCTATTTTTAATTACCCGAAAAAGATCTTTATGTCTTTGCCAGAAAATCTGATTTGCCAACTTTATAGTTTCTCGACGGTTCAAGTCATTCTGAATCATCTGACATAGAAATTGGATAATGTAGGATTGGAGTTTGGAGTATATGTAGGATAAAATTTAAATCTAAAATCTGGTAGACATATTCTTAGATATGCTTGTGAAAGTGACCGTATAGTCCAGGCATCTGATCCGCATAGAGCAAAACTTCAAATAGTTTTATCCAATACTTCTACAGACTTTTTTAAACTTCAGTCTTTCCTCAACAATCTTTTCGTAAAATGAATCCAACCTAGTTTGCTTCAGACCTTGATGTTCTTGTTTTCTCTCGCTTTTCACATTGTGCTTTTTGATTTGTCATTTTATCGACGATATCTTCTCCATTCTTCTCCAATTCAGAGAGTCCATGTCTCAGATCCGTGCAGTACTTCATGCAATAAAACAGTGAAATAATTACTCTATTAAAGTTTTTCAAGTTAGATTCTACTTGCTCGTTAGTTGAGTTCACTTTTTAATAAAGATCATCCCTGTGATGTCTTCCTCTTAGTGTCCATGTCTCGGATCCGTGCAGAGCTACTTTTCAACCAAAAAAACAGTTTACTAAACATATTAGCAACTTTGAACTGACAATGAGTTTTAGTCCTTTGCCAGCAAAATTGTCTATTCTCTCAGTCCATGTTACTGATGTCTATTAATTGGTCTTTTTGTCAACTAAATCTTGTTACGGAACCTTGATTTTATCCCGGAACCCCCTCGGAGCTCTATTTCAGAGGGGCTCCTCCGTTACTGTATCAAATAACGATTACCTATTACCCAGGAGAAGACTGTTTGGGTAATTGTTTTTGATCATTGTACTATATTGGGCAAAGGAGGGATATTGATTGCAAATTAAGAGTCAGGGATGATAAAAGAAAGTTTTTTCGGGTGAGTTGTTTTTGGAAATTTAATTTACGATAGAACAATCAGGATAAAAAAAAAACATTTTTGTTTTTTGTAACTAAAACAAAAAGTCGTTTTTGTAACTATTTTTGATAACTTCACAATGATTTTAACATGGTGTAGATGGCAACATTGTTACGTAGCTTTTTGCAAAAATTAAAAATAAATCATGTGTACAAATATTAATAATAAATGATATTTTTCAAGACAGGTCCACAATATACATAAATCTCTTCTCATTATTAACAATTAAATTTCCCGCTCTTACTGTCCGTCTAGAATCTAATAATCTTCCTGTTCAAATGATTGTGTGGATTGCCAGATTACTTTTTTGTTTGTCTTTGTTCTTCTCGTAGTAGTTCACCTGTGGCAATACTAATATAAAAGGTTTCGGAGGAAAGTAATTACTGGCAACACCTCTTCACTGACATCTTGATTAAACTTCACTCTTATCGAATTGAAACTTGAGATTTATACAGACACGCACATATATCTTATATATATATATATAATTCTTCAGTACGGATGTATGATTTGATACTTCTCCTAAACGGTTATTCGTATTTTGATAAATCTTTCTTAAGTTTGTTAAAGGAAATTCTTAAGGTTTTATAGAAATATAGTTAGATTGCAGAAAAAAATGCAAAAAATTACAAAAAAACATTTATCATTGTTTGGCATTGAAAATATTTGAGACATTGTTTGGCATTGAAAACAAATGAAAACTGTCATCTGTCAAAAATTTCAATTTACTTATGAGTCTAGACAATAATAGAATATGTATAATAAATTCATGATTATAAATAAGAAAAATCTAATGCTTACATTATTAGCCCAAAAGCAGCTGAGATGTGCCAAAAATCAAAATAAATATAAGATACAGTATATGCATAGCTGGGCACCGTTAATCAAATAGTTAACTTCGTTAATCGTTAATCCGCTACAATAAAAGTTAACTTCGTTAAACGTTAAAGCGTTACATTTCGGAAGAATTAACGCAAGTTAACGTTAATCGTTAATCCGTTAATATGTGTAAAATTACATTTTTATATCGTTGCGTTAGTGAACTTAAAAAACTTATTAGTTTAGGTTCTGGAAGTTAACAGGTTATGAATAAAACAAAATACTTGTATAATTCAAATGTGTAATTTAACCCCTCGCGCGTTTTATGCACACTTCCGTGTGTATAAGAAAAATGGCACAATTATCACATACCGTGATAACGCTATTGGTCAACTTTCCGTTTTTATGATTGCATATTGTTTTTACAAGAATTTTTTTCTAAATAAAGGGAAAGAGTTTTTTTAACTTCCCGTAGGGCAAGTTATAGTAATCGCAAAAAAATCGAAAATGAAAATTTTTGCATTTCTCGACGTTTCAAAGGTTTCTGAATATTTTGGCATACCTTAGAAAAAATGGATGTATGTGTGTGTGTGTATGTATGTGTATTCGGATACAAATTTTCGTCGACGATTTCGGGAACACGGATCAACCGATTTGAATAATTCAAAAAACATTCGATTCGTATTGATAAGAAGACGTGCTGATTAGTTTTTGGCAAAGGCAGGTCTAGCCGTTCCGAAGATATGGGGCAAAATTGAGCCAAAAACGGTAACTCAGTTTTTAAGAGAACGGAGCGTCCGATTTTAATAATTCAAAAAAACATTTTACTTGTATTGACAATTATGAAGAACTGATCAATTTTTCACGAAGGCAGGTCTAGCGGTTTCGGAGATCTAATGAAAAAAGTAAAAAAAAAATGCCATTTGGCGGTCAAAATGATCATTAGACATATGCACATCAAATTATCAGATATTTTATAGAGATTTTAACAATAAGTATAAATTTTATTTACATTTCTATGGGTTCCGTACCAATGTTTATCCTTTAGACAGCGATGCGGCGCTTACGCGCTTTATATTTTGTCTCTATGCAGTCCTAAAGCAGTAAAATTGCTTAGAAAAAAAGTTCAGATCTTCCAAAATATGTCAAAATAAAGAAAACATTTTTTTTTTCAAAAAAAATTAATTTTTTGTCCAATAGTTTATAGTTTCTCAAAAATCTTATTTTTTCGAAGTAAATTTTTTTCAAAAATGTTAATCGTTTTTAAAAAAATAATAATTTTAGGTACGGAAAGTACCAGCAATTTGCCTTAAGGAACGATGCCTTAATTGCCTTAAGACAGAATTCCATTTACAGCTAGTTTTTGCGAAAAATAGGAAACGCGCGACGGGTTAAGCGTCGGGCATAAGGTGCATATTCCCCTTCATGAACATTAACATGTTGAAGTTCTCGTCTGAAAGCGAGGCTCGTTTTGGTGTCAAAATGTCTTTACCCGTGGAAAACAAACGTTCAACTGCAGCGTTTGAGGGTATAGCAGTATTGTATTTAATAAATAGATTTATGAATATCTGTTCCCCGAGGAATGCAGCATCGTTGAACGAGTCTTTTGATTTCATATCCAGCCACATTTTATTCTTTAAAGAGTTTGTAGCTCTTTGGTTTTTCTATAGACTGAGTGACAGAATTGAAAAAGTCTTCCTTCTCGTCATCATCGTTGTTACTCGCATTGTTCCCTTCGCCACTTAAACTATCTCTGTCCTTCGAATTTTTCGCTGCTTCTTGCCATAAGGGATCTTCTACCTTTTTTTCCGTGCATTTTCTTACTGCATTCCTCTCTACTGCTGTCATACGTTTCCAGCCACATTAACCGAAACTTTGGGTGAAATGCCGCGGCAAGTTGGCACTGTTCATCATTCAGGAGTAGTCCAAATCTTTTCTCTATGCCGTTTAATAAGGCATTGGCTAAAGCTGTGCCGTGCGGTAAATAGTAGGCATTGGATTAACGATTAACGGACTTCTCGCATTTTAACGGAAGTTAACGTGTCCGTTAACATTTTTAAAAGTTAACTTAAAAGTTAATCCGTTAATCAAAATGTTAACTTCGTTAATTAACGATTAACGGATTAACGAGTTAATGCCCAGCTATGAGTATATGCATGGCAGATTGAATGATACACATATGAATAGGATTTGACAAATTAGGACCCTAGAAGTGTTCCTGGTAATAATGTATATTAAATTATTTTAATGAAGGAATTTTATAAAATTATGTAAAATTTATACATAAAAGTGTTTAATAATCTAATACTCAAAATACAAGAATATTGTGCATTATGTATACACATTTTATTACCGGTTTTAAAACTGCAATTGATTTTTTGGTTCTAATCCACGCTAAACACCATTGACTATATTTTATCCCACTCCACCTATTATTATTTTTTTATTCCTCCAAAAATCACAAAAGCTCTAAATTCGTTTGCGAAGGGAAAGCGCGGCTCCGTGACGACGTCGTGACCCCCCTGTCAGAAAAAAGAAAATAGAGGAAAAAAGAAAAGCAAAAAGTAGTCCCCCTTTTATGTATTGTGTCTGGATTCCGACAGCGCCCCCTTGGTTGTAAGAAAATGACTGCGCTTTGAATAAAAATCGTGGGTTTCTTTTTATATAATTTGCCAGATTGGAAAAGAGAAAGCAGATGATTGGTTAGATAAATAAATAATAGTATAAAAAATGTTGGGAACCACTGTCGTAGAATATAGTTTCTAATATTTACGCAAGCCAATTGTGTTTTTCAAATTTAGATCTATATTTTTTAATATTCTTAACCTTTTCCACTCGGATGCCAAATTCATATAAATCTAGAAATCCACGAGTGGAAAGGGTTAACTTCTCGTAGAGTAAGTTATAGTAATTGCAAAAAAATCAAAAATGAAAATTTTCATATATCTTCACGTTTCAAAAGTTTCTGAACATGTTGGCATACCATAGAAAAAATTGATGTATGTGTGCGCGAGTGTGTGTATGTATGTATGTGCGGATACAATTTTCCGACGACGATTTCGAGAACACCGATCAACCGATTTGAATAATTCAAAAAACATTTGATTCGTATTGATAAGGAGACGTGCTGATTAGTTTTTCGCAAAGGCAGGTCTGTCCGTTCCGTAGATACGGAGCAAAAAGTGCCAAAATGGCAATTCAATTTTTGAGAGAACGCAGCGTCCGATTTGAATGATTCAAAAAACGTTTTATTTGCATTGACGAAATGAAGAACTGAAGAAATTTTTCGGAAGGAGAGTCTAGCGGTTTCGAAAAAATTTAATTCTTAAAAATCTATTTTTATCAAAGTTCTAAAAAAATTATGAATCTTATTCAAAAATTTGTATTTTTGATATGAGAAGTTCCAGCAATTTGCTTTAAGACACGATTCCATGTACCACTAGTATTTATTTATAATATGAATTATTATGATTTCATTACAACTGATAGAAGTTTTAAATTTTATCGCATTTTCATATATAAAAAAAGCGTAATCAAAACTACTTCATAGTTAAGGTTGTTCGTAATAAGTAACTAAGATAGAATGAAATTACTTAATTAATTGTTTTGTTCAAATTGTTCATTGTAAAAAAATTATCATTTATTCAAATTTATTCCAAAAATAGTTAATACTTAAAAAATATTGTAAAAAATATAATATTGTATCAACTTTTCGATTGCTATAATAAAAAACTCACATGCGCCCTCCGCCTAATAACAAATGTTTAATGTTAGGGTGCAAACACACTCAAGATTTTTAAGAATGCGACAATTTTTCAAAAAAAAAAAAATCAGTAACAAATATTTCTGATGGATAATTCGTGTCAGAATATGAATATAAATTAATTTTAATTAAAATCTTAGTATCCTGCAATAAAAATAAAGTGGGTAAACATCATAGATAAACAAGTATAAAACATTGTACATGGAAAAACATTATAACATTTTTGAGGTTATGTCTTCTGGATTTTTAAACATGTTTTTAACAATATTTAAGGTTATGTGTTCAATATTTAAGGTATATATGTGTGTATTGATATACACGTCGTTCGTTTGGGAAAAAGTGGCAAATGTTTGCAAAAGGCAAACAATGAAAAAGTTTGCCAAGACGATTTTCTGTCAAGACTAACTGACCGTACGTTCATTTATACATTAGCCTCATGTATATATATATATATATATATATATATATATATATATATATATAAATGTATAAATATACATTTGTTGACATACACAGTGGCTGTGCAAATATTTCGCGTGCGAAAAATAAGGAACACGAGGCAAAATCGATAATCCCTAATAGTTTCTTTTATAAGTCGATTTTGGCTTACAATTTTTATCTCGAGGAAATATAATATTGTAAACTAGGTGCTAGTGACATTTTGCCTCACTGTAAATACCCTAAGCCCTTTGTCTTGTTCGTCAGTAAAAATTAATCAATGCAAATTTCAATTTCTATTAATTAAACATAATTCACAAATTAAAATATCTGTAATTTTTTATTTGATTTTATCTTAAAACACAAAACGATGAAATAAAATATTTGAAAGTCCGAACAAAACCGATGAAGGAACGACGGGGTTCACAGAAACCTGATGCAGGATTGTTTTCGAGGATAGTTGAGACAAGAATGAATAAAAGACTAAGAGAAAATTAGATATCAAAATGACGAGAATTTTTTTTTTTTAAAAAAAATATTTACAAATAATAAATCTAGAAATTGAAAAAAAAAAGAATTATTATTGATTTATAACTTGATAATGTTATGGTAAGTATCAGATACTAATTGTAAGAGGGCAGCATTTTGTTAATAAACAAAAAAAAAGATTTAAGAAGATAAAAACAGATGCAGCTAATTTTCTACGATCACTATTCTTTCCTTTATGTAAAATAAGATAATTTTTGGTATTAAAAGTATGCTTTAAACTTTAAACTAATAATATGTTCCGAAATCATAGTCTTAGATTGATTTGGATTTTTTGAATTACAAATATGTTTATTCATTCTCTTGTAAATTAATTGTAAACTTTCTCCAATGTAACAACAATTACAATCGTTACAATTTAAATAAAATATTTAAAAGTTATTCAACGTGTGACTGAGAAGATAGTCCGAACCAAACCGACAGAGAACGACGGGGTTCACAAATACCTGATGCAGGATCGTTTTCAAGAATAGTTGAGACAAGGATGGACAAAAGACTAGGAGAAAATTAAATATCAAAATGACAAGAAACTTTTTTTATAAAAAACATGAAAGACCAAAATCTAAAATTGAAAAAAAGAGATTTATTTTAAAAAAAATTAATAATATTACAGTAAGCATCATGTACAAAAAGAGAGATTTTTATGTAAAGTAATAGAATTCTTGATATTATAAGTATGATTTAAACTAATAATATGATCCGAAAACATAGTCTTATATTGATTTGGATTTTTTGAGTATCAGGGATGTTGATTCATTCTCTTATAAATTACTGTAAATTAATTGTGAACTTTATCCAATAAAATATTTAAAAGTTAATCAACGTGTGACTGAGCACAAAAACCTGATGCTGGATCGTTTTCAAGGATAGTTGAGACAAGGATAGATAAAAGACTAAGAGAAAATTGAATATCAAAATGATGAGAAATTTTTTTAAGTAAAACTTTTTTAGACGCGACTAGGGTGTAAATCCGTACAAATGCAACGGAAAGGTGAGATATTATTTCAAAACCGCATAGAAACTTTACATTTTTTATTATTTTTTTTTTGTAGAAGCGTGATTTAAAATAAAACAATGGGCGGCGGCTCATACGTCAAATGTCAAATGGTTTTGACAGATTATGCTCATTTAATAGTATGTTTTAAATTAATGCTATTTCATTATAGTAAAAAATTATATTTGTACATTAAGTGTTGTCTGATTTTACTCACCGGGTTGCCTTAGGTGCGAATGTGGGTCCAGGGAAGATTTTGTAACACTCAGAGCATTCGAACCGTAATCTGAAAATAAAAATAGATTTATTACAAAATAATTTTTCATTTATTTGATAAAATTAATCTCAGCTTGTAATGATCTTCCAGTTAGATAACACAACGAGAATGAAGGAAGTCAATTGGATAGTTTGAGGTTATGTTATCAACTTCTTAATGTACTTTTATGGTTGACATTTAAAAAAATGATAAAAACAAATATCTTATCTTATAATAGTTGCTTATCAAATTAGATAACAGGGAAATTAAATACATGAGAAAATATTTTAGTTCACAATGAAAGAGAAAAAAAAACAATAATTTGAGGTTATGTTAAGTATCCTCTTTGAGGTTATGTCACATATCTAACATGTTTTATTATTTTGAGATAGATCTTACAACGGATTGTATATCATCTTATAGTACGTTAATAAAAAATATTATTTTATATTAAGTATAATAAAATTAAAATCAGTCAATTGGGTACATGTACATGGGAACATAACATGAGGTTATGTTCACAACTCGAATGTTTAATCTTAAAGATACTTTTACATTTAACAGATTGTAAATTCTCAGCAAATTAGGACATTTTATTACAAGATAAGATAAAAATGGTTTAAGAAGTTTCTAGGGTCTATTAACAATTACTTTTATTTCACTTTTTTCATAAGAAATCTGACCACGTTTCGGATTTTTTCGCTCCCATCATCAGTACAATGATTTTATTTAAATTAATACAAAAATATTTTTTTAAATGATGGTATTTTTTAACAAATTATTGTCAATATAAATATAATATAAAAAATATGATCACATTTTGTTAATAATGATGGAACTAACACAATAACTAACTAAAAGATACATTTCGGATAATTTTGGTGGCAGCGCCTTGATCCTTATATATATCCTTATATATATACAGTAGCGGCGCGAGGCGTCGGCGGTGTCGGCGACCGCCGACGGCCTCGCGCTTCAGGGGGCCTCGCAAGAGGCCCCGGAAAAATTTTAATTATTTAAAATTTAGTTTTGCATTTTTATTTAGTTTTGTTTCATACTGATGTGCAAGTAAAAACTTACGGGCACTATATCTTTACTCTCTTAATTCTAATGGACACTATCTAATATCGTCTGTCAACACTATAGATTAATAAATCTAAACAACTTCGCGCGAGAAGGCCAATTCTCTGATTGTTTATATTTGTTTGGTTGTTTCTTATGTGAAGATAATGTCAAATCATTATTCCTTTTAGGAATTCTTATGAGTAGGTATCATAATATATCCAAACTGTAATTAAATATTCAAGAAATAAAATTAATCAATGATCAGTAAGAATTGATCAATGAGATATAACTATCGTTTTATATTTTGAAATAAATATTATAAATACAGTTAATTTCAAACTAATCATCGTTTCACACCTTCAACACAAGCAAGATATTTTTTGAATTATTTTAATCGGATGATCAGTTCTTTCAAAAACTGCATTTATAACCTTTCACACTTTTTTTGCATCTCCGAAACCGCTGGACCTGCCTTTGCCAATTTATCAACACAAATCGAATGTTTTTTGAATCATTTAAATCGGTTGATCATTCTTAAAAAATCCGACATTTCGACATTCCTGAACGAATTTTGAAAATTCAAAAACTGTTCGAAAGTTTTCAGTTCAGCATTTTCAGGAAACCGTGCTGATTAGAATTTCGTAGAGAAGAACGGCCGTACCGTTTTTTCTTTCATAAGAGTTAAAAGATTTGTAAAAATATATTTTTAAAAAAAAATTTTATATAGGGATAACAATTATAGTCTAAACTAACATAAATTTTATGGAACTGCGATAAGTGATTAATTATAAAAATTCATTAAATTGTGGAATAATGGGCCGAGTTTTCAGGTAATGCCATGTGTATGTTCCATGTGCGGATTTGTGCACTCAAATCATTATGATTGTAGATTTTTCTAATTATTCAATTGTAGATTGCAAAATTTAGTTACTGATTTAGTCTAATTAGTTACTGATTAGGTCGGTGGTTTCGAATCATTTTCATTCCGAATGACTTGAACGGTCGTCGAAAATTCATAAAATTAGCTAATCGAATGATTTGACAAAAAGAAACTTCTTCGGAATAAATTATAATTTCAGTATTTTTCTAATATCTGAAGAACGAACTATTTTTGCCGAAGAGTTGTTTATTTTAAATTATGTAATTTTTAACTTCCCGTAGGGTAAGTTATAGTAATCGCAAAAAATCGAGAATGAAAATTTTCATACACCTTTTCGTTACGAAGGTTTCTAAACATTTTGGCATACCTTAAGAAAAATGGATGTATGTGTGCGTATGTATGTACAAGCCGTTTCGAAGATATGGAGCAAAAAGTGCCAAAATGGTATTTCAGTCTTTAAGAAAATGGAGCGTCCGATTTGAATGATTCAACGAACATTTTATTTGCATTAACAAAATGAAGAACTGGTTAAATTTTTAGGAAGGCAGATCTAGTAGTTGAGCAGATTCAATAAAAAAAGTAAAAGCAAAGCCATTTAGTGTACAAAAATGATCATTAGACATATGCACATCAAACTATAAATTATTTTATAAAGATTTTTATTAATAAGTACAAATGTTGTTTGCATTACTATGCATTCGGTACCAATGTACGATATTTCGTCCGATATTTTGGCTAACGCAGCGTGATTGCTTTGAAAAAAAAGTTCGAAATTTTCAACAAATTTCAAAGTATAAAAATATTTCAAATAAAAAAAAAATTTATTTCAATTTTCAATTTTTTTTAAAACTTTTAAAGAACTTAAATTACAGCACGGAAAGCTTCAGCAATTTGCCTTAAGGCACGATGCCATGCATCACTAGTCAACTTTAATTGGAAATAAGGGGGGGCCTCGCAAACGAATTTCGCCGACGCCTACGAATGGTCTAGCGCCGCCACTGTATATATATATATATAATATATATATATATATATATTATATATATATAAATATATCATTTTGATCTCATTGGGGGAGAAAAAGATCAAAAGCTTTTCAGGACATCATTGCATTACCACGCCCTAATGGTTAATAACCACAATATCGTATATATACCCCTGTTATATATACCTATATAGATTATATATATATATATATATATATATTATATTATCTATATATAATAGATATATCTGTAATTAATACGGTAGGCCTTGTATAGCTCTTCGATTTAACGCCTATCTACATTCTAGAATATATTACACAGTGCAAGTTTTTATAAAATCCTGTACAACTTGAATTTTTTTCCAAAGCCAATCGATTTTAGTATTTTTTACCATAATAGATACTTTAAGGAAGGTATTTACCAAGTTGCATAATTGTGGTGCGAACTATGCGTCCTGGAGAACTCTTCGATTTAGCGCCTATCTACATTCTAGAATATATTACACAGCGCAAGTTTTTATAAAATCCTGTATAACTTGAATTTTTATTCCAAAGCTCATCGACCCTAGTATTTTTTACCTAAATAGATATTTTAAGAAATATTTTTAGCAAGTTGCAATGTTGTGGTACAAACGGTGCATCCTGCAGAGCTCTTTGATTTAGCATCTATCTAAAATATGTTGCACAGAGCTTTTATAAAATCCTTACGAAGTATCTTGAATTTTTGTTTCAAAACATCGATTTCAGTATTTGTTACCATAATAGACACCTTAAGGAATATATCTAGCAAGTTACATAGTTGTAGTACTAACAGTTCGTGCTGCAGAGTTGAATTAGAATCTGTGTAAATTGTAAAACGCAGTGCATGTTTTCATAAAATCGTGTATAATTCGAATTTTTTGTTCAAAAACATGCCGATTTTAATATTAGTTGTCATAGTAGGTAACTTATATAATATACTAGTCAAATTACAAAGAAGTCATACAAACGGTGCGTCCTGCAGAGCTCTTTGTTTAAGTGTATATCTATATATGACCCGGTGCAAGACGAGGTCCTCTATAACTCGATTTATCTGTGAAGATACAAAGTTGTGATGCTACCGGTACGTCCTGTAGAGCTCGTTGATTTAACGTTTATCTAGTTTAACACAGTGCAAGTTTTTTAAAACTATCTCTATAACGCGAATTTTGTTTTAGAACATTAGTAAAACTAGTGGAGTAGTGGAATCGTGCCTTAGGGCAAATTGCGGTAACTTCCGTACCAAAATAATTCTTAACTAGCTGTAAGTGAAATTCTGTCTTAAGGCAATTAAGGCATCGTGCCTTAAGGCAAATTGCTGGAACTTCCCGTGCCAAAAATATTATTTTTTTAAAAACGATTAACATTTTTGAAAAAATTTTACTTCGAAAAATAAGATTTTTTGGAAATTTTAAATTGGACGAAAAATTACTTTTTTTTGAAAAAAAAATTTTTTTTAAAAAATTTTTAAACAATTTTTTTTATAAAATTTTTTCTGGAAAAAATGTTATCTTCATTTTGACATATTTTGGAAGATCTGAACTTTTTTTCAAGCAATCGTACTTCTTTAACTGCATAGAGACAAAAAATAAGCGCGTAAGCGCCGCGTCGCTGTCTAACGGAAAAAACATTAGTACGGACCCATAGGAATGTAAACAAAACTTATACTTATTGTTAAAATCTCAATAAAATATCTGATAATTTGATATGCATATGTCTAATGTCTAATGATTATTGTTGACCGCCATATGTTATTTTTTTTTAGTTTTTTTTACTAGATCTCCAAACCGCTAGACCTATCTTCATGAAAATTTGATCAAATCTTCATCTTGTTAATACAAGTAAAATGTTTTTTGAACTATACAAATCGGACGCTCCGTTCTCTTAAAAACTGAGTTACCGTTTTGGCCCTTTTGCCCCCCATATCTTCGGAACGGCTAGACCTGCCTTTGACAAAAACTAATCAGCACGTCTCCTTATCAATACGAATCGAATGTTTTTGAATTATTCAAATTGCTTCATCCGTGTTCCCGAAATCGTCGACGAAAATTTGTATCCGAACACACACACATGCACGCACACACCACACACACACACATACATCAATTTTCTCCAAGGTATGCCAACATATTCAGAAACCTCTGAAACGTGAAGATATATAAAAATTTCATTTTCGATTTTTTTGCGTACTTACCCTATGGAAAGTTAATTATAAATAAATCAATTTATCATCCAGAAACCATTAACAATCGTCATTCATTTCGAACCAAATTCAAAAAAAAAAAAAGTTGCCAAATTTACACAAAATTGAAAAAGTGCTCCAGCATAGTCACAGTCTAAACGCATTTGCAAATAATTCTGTGCGACATTTTCACTTATACTGTGCTCAGATTGGCGGCATTTTCACATTTTTCAATAATTTTCACAAAATTGGAAAAGTGCTCCAGTACACAAACAGTCTAAACGCACTTGTAAACATTTGTACCAGAGTGGCGCTTAGACTGTGCTTTGCCTGGGTGATTTTTTGAATTTTTAGTCCAAAATTACAAAAAAAAATTTTTTTAAAAAAAAATTAAAACAAAAATTTTTTTTTCCAAAATCAATTATTTTGTTGAAACAAGCAGAAAGTTCTTTGAATCATTTAATCGGACGCTTAGTTCTCTCAAAAACTGCCATTTTTTTTAAATTTAGCTCTGTATCTCCGAAACCTCTGGGCCTACCTTTGCCAAAAACTAATCAGCACATCTCCCTATCAATAGGAATCGAATGTTTTTTAAACCATTCAAATCGGTTGATCCGTTCTCTCAAAAACTCGCTTTCAATTTTTTGCACTCTTTGCTCCATATCTCCGTAACGGCTGGACCTGCCTTTGCCAAAAACTAATCAGCACATCTCCCTATCAATAGGAATCGAATGTTTTTTAAACCATTCAAATCGGTTGATCCGTGCGCCCGAAAACGTGGACGAAAAAAAGCGGACATACAAAACACACACACACACACACACACACACACACACACACATCCATTTTTTCTGAAGTATGCCAAAATGTTCAAAAACCTTCAAAACGTCGAGAAATGTAAAAATTTTTGATTTCGATTTTTGGACGATTACTATAACTTACCCTACGGGAAGTTAAAAAAAAAAATA
>NW_020536488.1:0-27231 GCF_003426905.1 Ctenocephalides felis | reverse complement strand
GCCCTCTAATAGATCCTCGTTAAAGGAGTTAAAGTGTACTCATTCCGATTACGGGGCCTCGGATGAGTCCCGTATCGTTATTTTGTCACTACCTCCCCGTGCCGGGAGTGGGTAATTTGCGCGCCTGCTGCCTTCCTTGGATGTGGTAGCCGTTTCTCAGGCTCCTCTCCGGAATCGAACCCTGATTCCCCGTTACCCGTAACAACCATGGTAGTCGCAGAAACTACCATCGACAGTTGATAAGGCAGACATTTGAAAGATGCGTCGCCGGTACTAGACCGTGCGATCAGCACAAAGTTATTCAGAGTCACCAAGTCAAACGGTGAGCAAGGCAAGCCCGCCACCGATTGGTTTTGATCTAATAAAAGCATTCCTTCCATCTGGTCGGAACTCTATTTGCATGTATTAGCTCTAGAATTACCACAGTTATCCAAGTAATGTGGGTACGATCTAAGGAACCATAACTGATGTAATGAGCCATTCGCGGTTTCACCTTAATGTGGCTTGCACTGAGACATGCATGGCTTAATCTTTGAGACAAGCATATACTACTGGCAGGATCAACCAGGGTGCTATATATATATAGCATAGTGCGTAAATGTCCCTCGGCGTCACCCGAGAGACCACACTTTGTATAGAAAAGTTCGATGAATATTTCTAAACAACGAATTTTCTTACATATATATATCTGAGTCGTACGATATTCCCTGACATAACGAACAGTTTACATCGCGACTTGATATTTTATATATTCTGCGCTTACACAGAGGCTAGACCTTTAACAACCGTCGAAACGGCGGTCCGTACATGAAATTTGCGGTCCGCAGACCCAGTTAATTTCAAACAGTCTCTTTACCCTTCGTTAGATTGAAAACGTCGGGGCGAATTCATTATAAGAATTCATCGTTATAACTAACTTTTATTCTCGCTCGGAGAGTATTGAGTTGATTGCATTTGTATGATTTATTTTCCGCATAAGAGTCTTTGCGTCAACGACACATGCCCGCGGATATGCTGTACAGTATGGTTGAACACTTATAAATAAGGTCCAGAACCCGGCCGTAAACCGACATCCGACATATACGGCGTATATTATTCTAGACACGGTCTACGACAGTTTGACCTGCAGCGACGGGTCGCCTCGGGTTACCGTGCGAACCATCACCGCGATGGTCTGGACAGGCTATATGGCGGGTCGCAAGAAAATAAATTCTCTAGGACGCGCAACCACTTTAGCAATTTTAGAGCACGTTGTGGTCCAAAAACAAACGTCCTCGCTTTAAAATTGAAATATGAATATTTCACTGTGTGTGAGATTGAAAAATCTGCTTTCGCTGATTTTCATTTTCTTAAAACAACGCAATGAAGCGAATGTTCAAATTCGCACAATTTGAATAAAATGTGCAGAGTATATAGAATACTAACGCAAGCGTTTACTACAATCGACTTTAAAACACTAGACTTTCATCTAGCGCCCAAAGAATTGATTGAGCTATGCGTTTAAAGTATAATATTCAAAAGAAACGCCGTTTTCACAACGAACTTCGTCATTCGCTCAGGCATCTGGCGATACCGAGCAGATATACATGGCAGTGCTCTCACACAATGCATAAGAGCGCTAAGCGGTTGTAAACTGCGTCACGCTGCTTTTGCACACTGCGCAATATTTTGCGACTAGCTCCGGTCCAACGTTAATGAAACGAATGATCATTGCCAGAGGCTTTTGCCCACAGTATATTATACTATAGGAGCGCACTTGATTACAGCAATAATTTGTCGAGTAATCACAAGATTTCATATTTGTGGTCAGCAGACCCAAATAATTTTAACTCGCACCGATCGAACGTTCATAAATGAATGATCCTCGGTGCGAGAAGCTTGTCAGTTCTGCTCACCACCCATCTATTTGACTTTAGTCCATTTGTAAAATCCTATATTATTAAAATATATAGATTTTATATTTGCGGTCCGCAGACCCAAATAATTTCAACTCGCTCCGATCAAACGTTCATAAAACGAAAGACCATCGCTGCGAGAAGCTTTGCTAGTTCTGCTATATTCACATATATTGACCGTAGTCAATTTGTAAATTCTATATTATTAAAATATATAGATTTCATATTTGCGGTCCGCAGACCCAAATAATTTCAACTCTCTCTGATCGAACGTTTAAAAACGAATGATCCTACCACCAGTTATCTATAGCCGCAAACCAGCATCCGAATATATACGGGGTATATAATTCTAGATGTGGCTCACAACATTATTAAAAGTTACGCTAATATATCATTGACAGACTAAAAGTATCGAATATGATGTAAAAACTACACCGGGGAATGATATCCGTACCCGCCCGAACAACATAGCGTACTTTAGCCTGAGCTTGCTCGCATCGCACTCGACACGACCTATTCCCCTATATAAGGCGCGCGGCCACAGCGTAGGTATTTGACTGAGTCCCAAGCGATGTGCATTTGACCTGCGGCGAGGGCCTGCTCGCGCTTACGGTGTGAATCGTCAAGACAAAAGTCTGGGAAAATTTCGAACTGTGAACCCTTATGATAGAAAAATTTTGTCGAAAATTTTGTTAGATGTTCAAACAGTTTTATATATATGGACAATATGAATTATAGTTAATATTGAGTTTTTAGGTGTTTTTTGGGTTTTTTAAACTTTTGTATAAAATTATGTATTTATTGATTTTTATAGATCTCAATGAATATAAAACGAATTTATATATAGTTATATTATTTTTTATAATTATTTGTTTAAATTTTCTAATTTTACAATAAATGTTCAAACCAGTTTTCCTCGATTTTCTCTTAAACCGTAAAAGATACAAAAAAACTTTGTTCGTACGAAAGATGCAGAATAAAATTACGAATAAAATGGTATATAAATGGTTAGGTGTGTTCATATAATTTTCTCTAGATTTTCCGATTTTTCCAAATTTTCACGACGGCAACTCGCCTGTAGGCTACACCGTGCAAAATTCGAAGTTGTGATGTATGGAAAAAGAACTAAGAATTTTGAGACCTTTCTAATGATGTATAATAGTTTATATGTTTCTTTAGAGAAATATCGAATCGTGGGAGTATTGCTCCAACCTAGCCGCACTTTGCATTTTGACAAGTTAACAACTACACATATTGCTTATAACTGTCTAAACCGTAAAAGATACAAAAAAACTTTGTTCGTACGAAAGATGCAGAATAAAATTACGAATAAAATGGTATATAAATGGTTAGGTGTGTTCATATAATTTTCTCTAGATTTTCCGATTTTAATCACGACGGCAACTCGCCTGTAGGCCACACCGTGCAAAATTCGAAGTTGTGATATATGGAAAAAGAACTAAGAATTTTGAGACCTTTCTAATGATGTATAATAGTTTATATGTTTTCTTTAGAGAAATATCGAATCGTGAGGAGTGTTGCTCCAACCTAGCCGCCATTTGCATTTTGCAAAATTTGACACGATAATGTAGTAAATCACACAGATTGCTCTATACTGTCTAAAACCGTAAAAGATACAAAAAAACTTTGTTCGTACGAAAGATGCAGAATAAAATTACGAATAAAATGGTATATAAATGGTTAGGTGTGTTCATATAATTTTCTCTAGATTTTCGATTTTTCCAAATTTCACGACGGCAACTCGCCTGTAGGCTACACCGTGCAAAATTCGAAGTTGTGATGTATGGAAAAAGAACTAAGAATTTGAGACCTTTCTAATGATGTATAATAGTTTATATGTTTTCTTTAGAGAAATATCGAATCGTGAGGAGTATTGCTCCAACCTAGCCGCACTTTGCATTTTGACAAGTTAACAAACACCAGATTGCCTTATACTGTCTAAACCGTAAAAGATACAAAAAAACTTTGTTCGTACGAAAGATGCAGAATAAAATTACGAATAAAATGGTATATAAATGGTTAGGTGTGTTCATATAATTTTCTCTAGATTTTTCCAATTTTCATACGGCAACTCGCCTGTAGGCACACACCGTGCAAAATTCGAAGTTGTGATATATGGAAAAGAACTAAGAATTTTAGACCTTTCTAATGATGTATAATAGTTTATATGTTTTCTTTAGAGAAATATCGAATCGTGAGGAGTATTGCTCCCAACCTAGCCGCACTTTGCATTTTGACAAGTTAACAACTACACAGATTGCCTTATACTGTCTAAACGTAAAAAGATACAAAAAAACTTTGTTCGTACGAAAAGATGCAGAATAAAATTACGAATAAAATGATGTAACTCGATATATGTCATAATATATTTTTCATGAGATTTTTTTTTCAATTTTTACTTAAATTAAAAAATGTTTGAAATTTTCGCTGACTTTAAATTCATTGCGGGTATGCTTTTTACAATATTGTTTCAAATGATGTAAAAAAGTTAAAATTAGCGAGGTGCCAAATATGCCAAAAAAATTGGCCACTCTAATATATATTATATATATATATTAATATATATATATATATATATATATATATATATATATCTTATATATAAAAATGGAGCTCTCTTTCAAATGTCCGAATAAAACTCGAAAACGGCTGAATCGATTTGGCCAGTCTTAGTCTTGAAAAATCGTGCCAATCTAGAGAAAGTCCAAAAGGTGACAAATTATTTCAAATCCGCGTAGAAACTTTACATTTTTAATTTGAAAATTTTTGTTGAAGCGTAATTTAAATAAAACAATAGACGGTGGCAATTACGTGAAATGTCAAACGCTTTTGACAGATGATGTTCAATTACGTTTAATAGAATTTTTACGCGAATATTATTTAATTATGATTATCTCTCTAAAAGATCTCATTTGTATCATTATATACTAATTGGTATTTATAAAACGCTTTCTAGGTTATATTATTTTCTATTTATGTTATTTAAATTCAGAACCTAAATTGGTATCGATCAAATGGACATTTTGTCGAATAACATTTTCCCAGTTATAATTTCCCAGAATTTATCGAAGAATAGATAGTAATATATGAAGGTCCGGGGTTAAAAAGGTCCACCACCGATGTGTCAAAAATCAGTAAACTTAAGCATTGTTTAACAACAGTATTTGAAAGTAGAGGAAAAAGGATTTAACCCAGCTATAACCTTGATTTGAAAACGGTAATCTTTGAAATGGGGGAGATAAACAGTAATCTTTGAAAATTCATAATACAAGTATTTTTTTCCGTTGTTAGTTTTTTAGCATTAGTTAAAAATGTAATTATTTTGTAAAATACCTTTAAAATTATAATAAGGCTTTAAACCTGTTTGCCACCTGGCCTTTTTAAGTTACTCCGTCTATAGGGTAAAAAGGTCTAGATAACAAATTTTTGAAAGACATTAAAAAAGCACATTTCTACAATGATGAAGTAGAAGGAAGCCAAAAAGAATCTGAAAAACTTGAAATGTAATCAATAAGTCGAAATACCAAAAAAGACTTGGATTGAATGAATTATACCATGTTTGCTATAGAAAGTGTATAAAACTTCCAGTTTGGCTGTATTGACAAAATATAGGCAAACTAATGTGGTTTATTATTTTTATAATACCTCATTGTATATAGCATTCAAACAGCACATCCTTATACACCTAAAGTATTAATATTTTTGATTCTCTAGAAATTGTTTAGAATATACCTTACTTAGCAAAACAAAGTTTGCCGGGTCAGCTAGTATATATATATATATATACATACATACATGAATGCTGAAACAAAGAAATAATACATTGGTAATTTGTGTTGTGCTATACATTTACACAATTAATATATCGTAGACCTAGGTTGCATGCTTGCCCAACAAGCAGAACAAAGCATAGAATACTTGATTTGGAACCATAACGAACATAATTTAGCTCCACGACGCGGACGTTTGGTTAGGTTCGGAGGGTAAATTATTTATTATTTTCAAACCCAATCTTAGAGTTCCATTTCCATTCACTGATGTTATGATGATCCAAATTTCGAATGGTTCTGTATCCATTTATTTATGTTTCTTCCGTTAGAATCATATTTTCCTTTTCTTATACTTATATTAAACTTCATTTATTACTTTTGCTGGTGGTGCTTTCACATTGTAAAAATCAATCCCTGTATTGTTACTAATATCGTTTTCTCATTGTAAACTTCTTTTTCTGTTCTCAATTTGCTTCGACGATTTGTGCACCATACAGTATTCGTCTCTGGTTCGAATGTTTCCCAAATATTTGATGTAATCGACGTTTTCTAATTCTTGATTGTTTCCTACCGTTATACTCCATTACGTAACCTATACTCATTTTGACGATTTTGCTCATCTTGTAGGTATATTAAGGTTATACATTATTTTCTGTAGGTTCTATTTGTTATTTTGGATTATATAGTCCGTGTATAATTTGTTATAATTAAATTTTTTTGCGCTGAATTGAATATTGGTTGTTGGTAACATAGCTGAATAATGCTGATTACTTGAATTAAATAAAAGTATGAGCTCTTGTTGTGGTGTCATATTATAGTAATCTTCACTTGAATGTCGATAAACAGTGTAAATATATTGGACGACGTTACTCTTATTGTTAGTTGAACTTCTGAAAAAAACATCTACATCGCGATTAAGAGCTCTTGATAAGTAGTAATGCGTATGGGTATTAGCACATAGTTGATCTGTTGCATGCAATCTAATTTGTCTCTTCAAATCCAAAAACCGAAAACAATCTGTTGTTAATGGATCACAACTACAATCTGATTTTTTGTTAGCACAAACCAACTTTTGACAGAGTTTCATGAAAGGTAAACGCATTTCGTCGTCGAAAACGATAACTGTTCATTGCCGCATATATTATGAGAAACTGCGTCATAAAAACAATTTCTGATTGCGGTGGTCCTTATAATTCTAAAATAATTTTTGAAATCTTTGTGAAAATCCTTGTACACATTTTTATGTTCTATAGCACAAATTTTATACTATTACTAGCTGACCCGGCAAACGTTGTTGTGCTAAGTAAGGTATATCCTAAACAATTTCTAGAGAATCAAAAATATTAATACTTCAAGTGTATAAGGATGATGTGTTGTTTGAATGCTATATACAATGAGGTATTATAAAACAATAAACCCCATTACTTTGTCTATATTTTGTCAATACAATCAAACTGAAAGTTTTATACACTTTCTATAGAAAACATGATATAATCCAATCCAAGTCATTTTTGGTCTTTCGCCTTATTGATTACGTTTCAAGTTTTTCAGATTCTTTTTGTAAATAATACTACTGAGCTTATACAAAATTTTCAAATTTTTGCGAGGAGAGATAGAAAATGAATTAAGTATTTCTTCTTTGACATGCTTTTTGAAAAGTTTCAAGTAACATTCGATGAATTAAAGTATATTCAATAAAAAGTATATATGTAGAGCAGGGTGAGATACAAAGGTCATCTAGACCTTTTTACCCTATAAGCGAAGTAACTTGGAACGGTTAGGTGACAAACAGGTGTAATGTCTTATTTTAATCTTAAATGTATTTTAGAAAACAATTACATTTTTAACTAATGCTACAAAACTACCAACGGAAGAAAATACTTTTATTATGGATTTTCAAAGATTACCGTTTATCTCCCCCATTTCAAAGATCATCGTTTTCAAATCAAGGTTATAGCTGTCCTCTTCATCAGCTGATTCATCTTTTGTCCTCTACTTTCAAATATTGTTGTTAAACAATGCTTAACTTTACTGATTTTTGACACATCGGTGGTGGACCTTTTTAACCTCGGACTTTCATATATTACTATCTATTCTTCGATAAATTCTGGGAAATTATAACTGGGAAAATGTTATTCGGCAAAATGTCCATAATTTAATCATAATTAAATAATATTCGCGTAAAACATCCTATTAAACATAATCGAACATCATCTGTCAAAAACGTTTGACATTGCACATATTAGACACCGTCCATTGTTTTATTTCAATTACGCTTCAACAAAAAATTTCAAATTAAAAATGTAAAGTTTCTACGCGGATTTGAAATAATTTCTCACCTTTTGGGCAATCTCTGGATTGGCACGAATTTTTCAAGACTAAGACTGGCCAAATCCATTCAGCCGTTTTCGAGTTTTATTCGGACATTTGAAAGACAGCTCCATTTTTATATATAAGATAGTTTGTTACAGGATTGTGAGAAAATAAATTTCTAAATTGAATCACAAACTCGTTATTTCTCGATAATATTAGATTTAGCTGAGTTATGAGATGCTCATCACTCAAGTTAGAGTAAGTTAGTTCTATAGCATTTTGTAGAATCATTTCTGTGCGTTTTAAAATAGTCCTAATAGCGTAAGGAATAGCTGTAAAAGCAGTATTAGTGGTACTAATTGAAGTCAGAGCATTAGCAGTAGCGACAGTAGAAGCAGTAGTGGTAGTGTTAGTGGTAATAGTGGTAGTATCAGTATAGTGTTAGTAGCATTAGTGATATCGTCAGCAATCGTTATTGCCATAGCAGCGTTCTCGAGATTCTTCACTTTTTCTAGTTTTGTATCTACATTACTTGAAGTAAAAATATTATCTATATAGTCAGCAATTAACACTTTATTCTCAAAACAATTTTCATGTAAAATTGCATATACTGGCTTATGTTAACTAAAATAACTTTCGTATACCCCGTCTTCTATATTCCAAAAACGACGTCTTCTATATTTCCAAAAACGACGTCTATTTGTGTATTTAAATTTGTCGTTATATCATTCGTCGGTAATTTAATATATAAATTATATTTTCGAAAATAATTAATTAATTATTTTTGATCGCATATTAGTACAAGTTTACTCTTATCTGGAAGTTTTTCTATATTTTTCATAAAAGCGGCTTTGAACATCGCTTTTTAACTTTTGGCGATTTGTATCCAGATATATTAAAATTGATAAGAATTAATTCATTGAAATATAAGAATATCATTGAACATATATTCTGCAGTTATACATTTACAAAATGATTATTTTTTTAATAAACTGTTAATCCTCGACTTTTTTCACTGATGTCTGACCTAAATATAATTTTATAATTTTCAAAACCTAAATCGTCGTACGGCTTGGATTGTGTTTCACTTAAACATATAATATTACCGCGATGAAACCACTTATCATGAATATTATGAGCCAATTTATTGTTCAATGTTCCGACATTGTGCTAAATGATTTTTAATACCGCTTTAGCCTTTAAATCATTATAGGATAATTTTAATTGCTTCGTTTTTCTTAGACGATTTAATTCGTTCAAAGCAGGATTTGCATCGATGTTTTCCAACCAATTCGTTACGCGGCTAAGCGCAACATATTGCATCTGTACAATACGTATTTCTATTTTGGTGTAATCAAGACAAATCTTTTCGTAAGTTTGGCATTGACTTTTATGGATTGTTATGGCCTCAGCAATTAAGATCGGAAATTGCTTTCTAAAAATATGATACTTTCTTCATCTGTGAAATTTATGCACAGAACCATTTTATTTATAGGCGTCAAATTATTTTCAATTTCGCCATTCAACATATATTCCCTGTGAATAATTCTGGCCTTTGTCCTAACTCTAGAAAGCTGAAAATCTAGCCATAAAATTTCTGGCGTATTTTTTGTCTTATCGAAAGTGATATATTTCAAAATACCGCAAGCGCCATTAACGAGGCCGTCAACTACATCGATGTTGCTTGTAAGCATATACTTAATGTCAATTTTTAAATCAATAGTCTCTTCCAATCTTTTTTTTTTTTTTTTTTTTTTTTAATTTTTATTTTCAATAGCAATCAGAATACATAACTATTCTATGAGCTATTTGGCTTATGTCATTCACTCACACACATACACACACACTTGTAAACACACATATAAATTTATCGGATTAATATTACAATCATATTCAGAGAATCACTTCAATAAATGATTCAATTATTCTGTTTATATAGGGTCGTGGTAGTTCTATGGTTCCTCCATATTATCTTCGGGCAGCTTCTTCTTCAGTCTTCTTGAAGTTGATGTCTCAAGAAGCTGAGTGACTATATTGTTTGAATGATGTTGTAGTTTTTGAAAGTGTTTTATACTGTTGATTTGTATTATTTTGTTTATAAAATCAATATGAAGATCGTCGTGTAAAGTTTTGTTACTAACAAACCACGGAGCATCAGTAATCTGCCTCAATATTTTCGATTGGGCACGTTGCATTAACGCTATATTGGATTTGCTTGCACAGCTCTCACAGTCTCTTCCAATCTGATGTCGTTTTTTATTGTCTTTTTTAAAGAATTTAAAATTAGTTTTCTTCTTTGTTTATTGATAAAAGTTTTAGTAAAAACACGATCGGCTGTCGAGACTATTAACGGATTTGCATTTTGTTCAATCTTTATTTTATTATATGCTGCAATATTGTCATTAGTTTCGTACAACCGTATTGTTGTTTCTGGACCTCCTCTCGTTTAACTTGATAAAGAACACATACAATTAAACACTGATTAATATTTCACACTATATGAATATTATTATATTCAATATATATAATATGAATTTAATACTTTTGATAGACGTAGTTTATTTATAATCCGAGCATATCCCGCAAGGGGAATGCGCACATTTAGAATGTCAACAATACACGTATAATTTGAATGCACTCCGTTTTATCAAGATAATATTATGAGATTATGTAACACTTACACTTTAATTCTACTGCTGACGATGCGTTCACTTCAACGTCCGAACAACGAATGTGTACGGGAAAAGTTGTTCATCGACTGTAACCTAATTCAGTGCTTGTCATATCAACCCATACTTTGGGCTGTTTAGTAGGATTATCTGCATTCCATTTTGCAATCACGTCCTTTGCATTACGATTCGTTTCAGTAATTATAATAAATGAAATGTTTTGTGAAAAGAATTTCTTGAACACGTCCAATGGGAGTGCACTATGGTCTCTGAGCCCTGGACGAAAATACATAAAATTGTGATGCCGGAGATGGCCTACAGCCGACGCTCATTTTTCATCCATTTGGTACCATCACGGCCATAATAACAATCAGTAGATGCATTTTCATTCGCATCATCATCACTTAGTCCAGTCATTTTAGTATTTCACCTCGGAATTTGAGATACCCTGCTGTAAGTCTGTAAATACTTGTATATTGACACCATAAAAGTTGTCTCAAAACCTACGTTTGGTAGGGTGTGCGCAACTATTAAATTTCAAGGTCAAAGGTCACAAAAATCGTTTTTTTGCTTTTTTTGTAAATATCTCATTTCCTATGGGTTTTTTGCTATTTGTATTTATTATCAATATTGTAGACTACAAAATTCTCTACAAATTTTTGTTTGAAATAATTTTTCATACGGTGAACCGTTTTCGAGATAGAGGGCGGAGAGCGCGCGGTCACGGTATCACTTCAGGTCAACCGTTGCCTCCGGTCAAAAACGCGCCATATATAGTTGATAGATCAAATTATCGATAGATCAATGATTTTTGAATATTTGTCAATGTTTATTAACTATTATAATTTGTTTTATAATTTTTTCTTAACCTATCCACTTTTTAATCAGTATTAGTTTATTTAATAACATTTACCTGGCCATGTAGTTGCAGAATTGTTAATGAAAATATAGGAATTATATTCGAATTTAAACCTTATTAATATTAATAACTTCTTACATGATAAAAAACAACAAATAAAGTATGAATTTATCTTTTATTAAAAAATAACACTCAATACATTTATTATTTTTTAAGTAAAAAAATGGAATAAAGGGTGCACAAACTACAATTTATAATTTTAATCATCTTCTTCCTCTTCATCGTCGTCTTCTGGCTTCTGGTAAAATTCAAACTGGTCTTCATTATCGTCTTCAACGACATTTGTCTCAAGTTCTTCCATGATTTCGGAGTCAAAACTTCCATCTTCGTTAATGATAATGATCGATAGTTGTATATGTTTTTCCTAGAAAGTATATAAAACTTCGAGTTTGATTGTATTAACAAAATATAGGCAAACGAATAATGTTAATATAAATTATATAATATTGAACAAGTATACTTTCATTATACACCTTATCTATGATTATATACTACATATCCTTATACACTTAAAATAAAGCATTAATTTTCTTGATTCTCTAGAAACTGTTTAGAAATAAATAATCTCGTCGATTACCGTCGTAGCGCCGCAGCGCTCTCTCGTTATTGTCAGGTGTGCCGACACCCTTACGTTTGTTGTTCGCTCTACTATTATTAGCATTCGTTATCTATGTGCATATGTCGTTGATGGTACTCGCATCTCGAATTAAGATTCAACAAGTGTGTTCTGATCATAGATGAAAGAAGCAATGGTTCTGATTTTCAGTCCGATTATGTTTCAATTCAGTGATTTAGTGGATAATTAATGATCTTTATTGGCGATAACATAATTTGCAAGCTTTTGGTTGGTACTTTGATGGATTAATAATTTTGCTTGTTTATTTAGTATATGACAAAAGCAAAGAACTTTGACAGCATCTTATTTCACTTTTGCATTGATTTGGTGTGAGAAATATTCGTTAATAACGTTCGTTTTTATATTTATAGTTATATTTATTGCTATAAATTTGTTGTTTTGATTTAATTTAAAACCTAATGTTCGTCGTATCTGTGATTAATAAGTGCGTAGGCAACTTGTTGTTTGTGGATATCGTTTCAAAGAATAGGTTATGGCTAAAACTTATGCTACAATTCCAAATATTTTTTTTCGTGGGTACTTATTTACCTCTTTTTATAGTTATATTAAAATAATATTTTTATATCTATATGAATTACTATAGTATTTTATAATTTCAGATGCCGGTGAGGAAACCCTATTCTACATGTTGGAGGCCCATGTGAATGTTTTATTGTACAAAACCTCCTATATGTAATAACTACATGAGGTAACTTGAGTAAGAGTTTGAGGATGTAAGTACCTGCATGTTTTTTATCGCAATGGATATATTCCTGATTAGTATGATTAAATGTTCACGAAACACTTTAAGGCACATGCTATTCATAGTACATGATTTAAATCTTAGCCATTTGATCTACTATTAAACCTGGATTCTGCAAGTTAATGAAATATGCATCTCTATTTACTAATATCTGTCAGTAATTGTTGTCTGTTTTAATATGAATTCAGCAGTTAATTTACGATGTACATATTTTGCTATTGCCAACAAATATAGTTGATATTCGACACTTTCCATCCTGCTATATATAATTTAAATGGTTAATTTTAATATTAATTTGTCATGGAAAAGACAAAAAAGATTTAATACTTCTTTTTTATCTTATGTATATTACTTGTTTTCAACCTGTTTAAATTTTTTCATATAGAATCACCGTCATTCTTACTGTATGGCAACTGTTTATCCCCTTAAAATTGACAAAAACTTCACTTATTATTCATTTATTTATGTTTTTTTTTCTTCAACGGCGATAGTACAATATTGTTACATTTTGAAGTCTACAAATTCTAAACTAAAGAGGTAATATGTGAGAAAATTAGAGTTTTAAGAGTTCATAGATAGCTTTGTATATATACATAACACTTAATATAAACTACAAATATATAACATTAAATAAAAACTAATAAAATTAAACATTTAATAAACCATAAATCACTACTTAAGGGGGTATTCTACTGTAGAATTTTGAAAAAATCGAAAAAGTTTTTTTTTCATATTTTCAAAGTTTAGTTATTCAAAAATATGTCATTAAAAGGATTTTTCAAAATTGCTATTATTTCCTGAGTTATAGCCGTTTTAGTGACGTGGCCTCGGTTCGGGTCCGACTTGTCTCAAAACTTTGAACGCGTTTTTCTCGGAACTACTTTTTTCGAGCTGGCGGTAAGGATATCTCGAGTTCTAATGAACCGATTTACTTCAAATTGGGAGAGAATCTTCTCTATACATCGCTTTATCGTATGGACCTTGCCCAAAACTATAACTTTTCATTTAGTATTTTTAAAAAATTCGGAATTGTTAAAAAAACATGAAAAAAAATAATTTTTTTTTCAAACTGCCGCCATTCGAACAAAAATTTTTTGTTTAACTTATCCAAGGTTCATACGATAGCGGCATCTATTATAATTAAGAATCCATCTATTTTTTATGTTTTAAATCACCAGGAGGGTTGGAATCATGTACGCCAAGACACCCTCTTTTTTTGGGAACCCCGACTTTGACTGCTCATAACTTTGTGAATTTTAATTTTTTTTTAACAATATTTTTTTTATGTAATAATAAAATATCAATAAACAAATGATAAAAAAATCGATAGTAAAAATATTATTTGTTTTCTTTATACGACGCTTCAAAAACCGGGCGAAATTCATGACTCTACAGTAGAATACCCCCTTAAGGCAGTCTTTTAAGGATAATTTTTCTGGTTTGATTTTTTATATTTGTCACCGACAGACCAAAGATATCAATCTCAGAAGCAAATTCATTTATTATTTTTGATATTCTGAACATGGGTGCGTGTGAAACAAATTTGGTTTTAACTGTAGGTATTTCCAAAGTTCAGTTATTACGTAACTTAACATTTCATACGACAAATTTGATGCGTTCAAGAAGTTCAGGAGCATATAAAGCACCTTTCACAATATTAAATCCATAGCAGAAGGTGAGGTATTTTCTTCTAGCATCGAGTGGGGTAATGCTAAGATGGTTGTACATTTGGGACTGACTTAACTGAATATTGTTCTTGTATCTGAGGAATCTTACATGATTGACAAATTTTTTCTGGACAGATTCAATTCTGTGAATCTGATATTGGTAAATCGGGTCCCAAATTACACACCCATACTCTAACATTGGTCTAACTAAGGTATCAAATAGTACACTCAGGGTATCATCATTTTGGAAATCTCCACTGTTTCTGAGCAGACCACCAAGTATACTATTTGCCCTTGACACAATATTGTTCGAGTGACCATCGAATGCTAGCCCTCTATCTATATATACTCCTAAATCACGGATACCATCCACCTGCGGAAGTACTTCTTCCTATGAAGTATCGATGATTAGAGTAGCTTTCACTGCCGCGACAAAATATAATAACTGCTCATTTACTCACATTCAATTTAAATTTATTTATTTCATACCATCTAGATAATCGATTTAAGTCTTCCTGGAGTGCACACAAATCACCTTTGTTCCTTATGCCTCTGTATATTTTAGAGTCATCCGCAAATAAAGAAACCTCAGATGAGAAACCATTGCCAATGTCATTCCCAAATATACAAAATAGCAATGGTGTAAGATGAGATCCTTGCGGCACTCCTGAAGAGACCGTATATTTATCTGATATGGAGTCAATTAATTTCACGCATAGTTTTCTACCTCGCAAATAGGATTCAAACCAATTATATAAACCAATTATATAAACCAATTATATAAACCAATTATATAATATAATTTTAATAATAAATTAAGTGGCCTTATTCTTTCTTCTTTGGCACTCCATACTTTTATTCGCACATTCTCTAGAATTATCTTGCAATGATGCTTTTTTTTGTTGAACAAATCAACAAATTGTTAAATATTTGCCTTCGGCGATGTAGGTAATTTTAGTATTTCAAAATACAACACAAGTTTTCTAGATTTATTACAGAATATAGATATTATTATACAGAACTTCATTAAAGTTATTATAAGGTTACGTGTTACTTTTCGAGTCCAGAGAGAGAAATGTGAGCTTGTAATAAACAGTGAGGTCCTGTGTCTAGCCTGAAATATAGAGTCCATAGAATGTAGAGTGGAACTCGAGAGATGTAGAGTCCGTAGAGTAATAAATGTGATAGTATACACATAGAGGCATAAATGCGACGGTAAATAGGTAAGAGTGTCAGCGCATAACAAAATTCTATTCATAAATATTTCATGGTTACCAAATTGTTCAGTTTCTATTAAATTCTTAAGTTCTTGTCTTGCAAGTTTTATTACGGCATAGCAAGCCTCTTTATTATGTTCTGTGATTGTTTGTGTACTTATTTGTAATCCCTCTAAACTTCTGTAATCTTCACATCTTTGAATCATATCCCTTTCTAACAATTCACGCTCAAAACCCGTATCTGATGGAAAAACTCTCACGCATGCGTGGATGTGCTTACAAATGTTTGTGTATGTATGAAAACAAATCTTGCGTGGTTCACATCTCATGCAAGTAGTATTACAAGTTTGATTTTTTTTTAATAACCACATATGGTGCCGTAGTAACATCTGTTGGTAATACATTCCATTGCGTATTCAAACTGGTTTGTATAATATGATCAGGCAAAATTGTTACACTTCTCATGTGGCTTATTCTTATCTCGTTGCCTTGTCGATAGTTACATTCCATTCAATCTTCGCGTCCTTTGTCGAAAAGAATCCATTTCAAGGCGTAACACCATTTGAACGGCCTTAGCCATCCTTCTCGAGCACTTTCTCTTAAAAACTCAGACTTTTTATCTGATTATGAAAACTTTCCAAAAACATATTCGTGTTAATTCCTAATCCTTTTCGATAACAATACGCCCAAGTAGCTGCTCGTTTGCAGTAAACTTTCCTAAAATATGCAACAAATATCTTAGCATCATCGTCTGTCTCAAGTTCATTCAAATAATCATTTAAATTCCTCCAAAAATCTTCCGCATCCAAAATCATTTTTATTTCTATAAATTTCTGATAAATTACTTCGCGTTTCTCTTTATTAGCAAACTTGTTTGATGCTGTTCTCTTCCAGCACCTGGACACATGCCAGGAGCATAAAAGTTTATGCTGTGGCTCACCCATGACATCTGACCATGCATTAGAATAAGTTGGAGCGTCATCTGTCATGAATGTTTTTGTTTTAATTATGCCTACTAGTGCAGTAAACGGAGAGGAAAAAAGGGTATAACCTCTGAATTTTTTACTGTGCTCCGAATTGAATGAAATTTTTGAATTAGGTTCATCTTACCCTCAAGTTCAAAAGTGAAAACAATTCGGGTTGCGCCATCACCCCCCGGGGGTATGACACCCCCTTCTCAATTGTGTAATTACATTTTTTCAAAATAACATCGGAAATCGGTAGAAACACTAATTATAAGAAAAAAATGTCTTTTATAGTTTTTTAATAAAACTAATACTTTTCAACTAAAGATTCATATATTTTTGGCCTTTTTCTTCGTTTTTTTGCAAATATCTCCTGAAATATACATTTTAACGAAAATCATGTAATGAACAAAATAATGTCAATAAAAATCTTAATAAATCGGTATTACATAAAGTGTTCTAGGAAAAATATTAAGCAAGATTTGAAAGAGCAAACTCGTTTTTCATTTCGTTCAAGATTTAATTGTTGTATTGAAAGCCATCTAGTGTCGTGGTTTTACATTTTATGCATTTCGGTGAAATTGGGTTTTATAGTGCTCAATATAAGCTTTAAAATGAGTGCTGTTACAAGTTTTTTGCGTGTAAAACGAGTGAGCTATCATGCAAATAAGAAGCATATACGAAGTTTTTTCCTTTTAAATCATATGGTTTAATGACATCTTGTGATGGATTCTAGCAGATTCACTACTTTAGTACAAAATATTTTCCGAAAACTCACGATTTTATAAAAACTTTATAAACCACTCCTTGCACTGTGTTTCGGACAGAGCATGGTCACCATAAGCTTCCACCAACAAACGATGACTTTCAGCAGCACTTTTTTTCAAATGAAAGAAGGAAAAAACGTAAAACCACATTTTCTGGCGCTGAATGCGACATTTTCAAAATGATCAAAAGCTATGTTCTGGTACGAATATTGATACAGTACGTATTTTTTTTATTATGGACAGATACAAAACAATAAGAAAAAACTGACAGACTACTACAGTTATCTATATATGAATTAATGTGACCATCAGTAAAGCCGTTTTGAAATTTATACACCTGTATATGCATATATTACATGATATGTTTATTGTACACTATTCTCTGACCATGGTATATATGTATATGTATAGCGGGTTGTCAACACGCATCGCGGCTCGTCAACACGTATCACTTGTCTACTGGACAGATAGGCCCATATAGTGACAGCATGGAGAAAAACAAAATTAATTTCAAGTGTCAGATCTGACATGGCTTTTGTTTCTCCCTAGTCGAATTTCCAAAATGTATAATTCTTAAAACCTTTCTTTTCAATTATAAATAAGAAAATACCAATAACATTTTATTAACGATCAGTATGACAACACATAGTGTCGTGGATATTAATCATATATAAAATAAACCAAATATAATAATATTTTATGAAATTTATTATTGTCTATCATTTTGGTATTTAATATGGACCACACATCCATATTTTGGTGACCCGGAGTGATATAGCGGGTTGTCAACACGCATCGCGGCTCGTCAACACGCATCACATGTCTGAAATAAATAATCTCGTCGATTACCGTCGTAGCGCCGCAGCGCTCTCTCGTTATTGTCAGGTGTGCCGACACCCTTACGTTTGTTGTTCGCTCTACTATTATTAGCATTCGTTATCTATGTGCATATGTCGTTGATGGTACTCGCATCTCGAATTAAGATTCAACAAGTGTGTTCTGATCATAGATGAAAGAAGCAATGGTTCTGATTTTCAGTCCGATTATGTTTCAATTCAGTGATTTAGTGGATAATTAATGATCTTTATTGGCGATAACATTATTTGCAAGCTTTTGGTTGGTACTTTGATGGATTAATAATTTTGCTTGTTTATTTAGTATATGACAAAAGCAAAGAACTTTGACAGCATCTTATTTCACTTTTGCATTGATTTGGTGTGAGAAATATTCGTTAATAACGTTCGTTTTTATATTTATAGTTATATTTATTGCTATAAATTTGTTGTTTTGATTTAATTTAAAACCTAATGTTCGTCGTATCTGTGATTAATAAGTGCGTAGGCAACTTGTTGTTTGTGGATATCGTTTCAAAGAATAGGTTATGGCTAAAACTTATGCTACAATTCCAAATATTTTTTTTCGTGGGTACTTATTTACCTCTTTTTATAGTTATATTAAAATAATATTTTTATATCTATATGAATTACTATAGTATTTTATAATTTCAGATGCCGGTGAGGAAACCCTATTCTACATGTTGGAGGCCCATGTGAATGTTTTATTGTACAAAACCTCCTATATTTAATAACTACATGAGGTAACTTGAGTAAGAGTTTGAGGATGTAAGTACCTGCATGTTTTTTATCGCAATGGATATATTCCTGATTAGTATGATTAAATGTTCACGAAACACTTTAAGGCACATGCTATTCATAGTACATGATTTAAATCTTAGCCATTTGATCTACTATTAAACCTGGATTCTGCAAGTTAATGAAATATGCATCTCTATTTACTAATATCTGTCAGTAATTGTTGTCTGTTTTAATATGAATTCAGCAGTTAATTTACGATGTACATATTTTGCTATTGCCAACAAATATAGTTGATATTCGACACTTTCCATCCTGCTATATATAATTTAAATGGTTAATTTTAATATTAATTTGTCATGGAAAAGACAAAAAAGATTTAATACTTCTTTTTTATCTTATGTATATTACTTGTTTTCAACCTGTTTAAATTTTTTCATATAGAATCACCGTCATTCTTACTGTATGGCAACTGTTTATCCCTTAAAATTGACAAAAACTTCACTTATTATTCATTTATTTATGTTTTTTTTTCTTCAACGGCGATAGTACAATATTGTTACATTTTGAAGTCTACAAATTCTAAACTAAAGAGGTAATATGTGAGAAAATTAGAGTTTTAAGAGTTCATAGATAGCTTTGTATATATACATAACACTTAATATAAACTACAAATATATAACATTAAATAAAAACTAATAAAATTAAACATTTAATAAACCATAAATCACTACTTAAGGGGGTATTCTACTGTAGAATTTTGAAAAAATCGAAAAAGTTTTTTTTTCATATTTTCAAAGTTTAGTTAATCAAAAATATGTCATTAAAAGGATTTTTCAAAATTGCTATTATTTCCTGAGTTATAGCCGTTTTAGTGACGTGGCCACGGTTCGGGTCCGACTTGTCTCAAAACTTTGAACGCGTTTTTCTCGGAACTACTTTTTTCGAGCTGGCGGTAAGGATATCTCGAGTTCTAATGAACCGATTTACTTCAAATTTGGAGAGAATCTTCTCTATACATCGCTTTATCGTATGGACCTTGCCCAAAACTATAACTTTTCATTTAGTATTTTTAAAAAATTCGGAATTGTTAAAAAAACATGAAAAAAAATAATTTTTTTTCAAACTGCCGCCATTCGAACAAAATTTTTTTGTTTAACTTATCCAAGGTTCATACGATAGCGGCATCTATTATAATTAAGAATCCATCTATTTTTATGTTTTAAATCACCAGGAGGGTTGGAATCATGTACGCCAAGACACCCTCTTTTTTTGGGAACCCCGACTTTGACTGCTCATAACTTTGTGAATTTTAATTTTTTTTTAACAATATTTTTTTATGTAATAATAAAATATCAATAAACAAATGATAAAAAAATCGATAGTAAAAATATTATTTGTTTTCTTTATACGACGCTTCAAAAACCGGGCGAAATTCATGACTCTACAGTAGAATACCCCCTTAAGGCAGTCTTTTAAGGATAATTTTTCTGGTTCGATTTTTTATATTTGTCACCGACAGACCAAAGATATCAATCTCAGAAGCAAATTCATTTATTATTTTTGATATTCTGAACATGGGTGCGTGTGAAACAAATTTGGTTTTAACTGTAGGTATTTCCAAAGTTCAGTTATTACGTAACTTAACATTTCATACGACAAATTTGATGCGTTCAAGAAGTTCTGGAGCATATAAAGCACCTTTCACAATATTAAATCCATAGCAGAAGGTGAGGTATTTTCTTCTAGCATCGAGTGGGGTAATGCTAAGATGGTTGTACATTTGGGACTGACTTAACTGAATATTGTTCTTGTATCTGAGGAATCTTACATGATTGACAAATTTTTTCTGGACAGATTCAATTCTGTGAATCTGATATTGGTAAATCGGGTCCCAAATTACCCACCCATACTCTAACATTGGTCTAACTAAGGTATCAAATAGTACACTCAGGGTATCATCATTTTGGAAATCTCCACTGTTTCTGAGCAGACCACCAAGTATACTATTTGCCCTTGACACAATATTGTTCGAGTGACCATCGAATGCTAGCCCTCTATCTATATATACTCCTAAATCACGGATACCATCCACCTGCGGAAGTACTTCTTCCTATGAAGTATCGATGATTAGAGTAGCTTTCACTGCCGCGACAAAATATAATAACTGCTCATTTACTCACATTCAATTTAAATTTATTTATTTCATACCATCTAGATAATCGATTTAAGTCTTCCTGGAGTGCACACAAATCACCTTTGTTCCTTATGCCTCTGTATATTTTAGAGTCATCCGCAAATAAAGAAACCTCAGATGAGAAACCATTGCCAATGTCATTCCCAAATATACAAAATAGCAATGGTGTAAGATGAGATCCTTGCGGCACTCCTGAAGAGACCGTATATTTATCTGATATGGAGTCAATTAATTTCACGCATAGTTTTCTACCTCGCAAATAGGATTCAAACCAATTATATAAACCAATTATATAAACCAATTATATAAACCATTATATAATATAATTTTAATAATAAATTAAGTGGCCTTATTCTTTCTTCTTTGGCACTCCATACTTTTATTCGCACATTCTCTAGAATTATCTTGCAATGATGCTTTTTTTTGTTGAACAAATCAACAAATTGTTAAATATTTGCCTTCGGCGATGTAGGTAATTTTAGTATTTCAAAATACAACACAAGTTTTCTAGATTTATTACAGAATATAGATATTATTATACAGAACTTCATTAAAGTTATTATAAGGTTACGTGTTACTTTTCGAGTCCAGAGAGAGAAATGTGAGCTTGTAATAAACAGTGAGGTCCTGTGTCTAGCCTGAAATATAGAGTCCATAGAATGTAGAGTGGAACTCGAGAGATGTAGAGTCCGTAGAGTAATAAATGTGATAGTATACACATAGAGGCATAAATGCGACGGTAAATAGGTAAGAGTGTCAGCGCATAACAAAATTCTATTCATAAATATTTCATGGTTACCAAATTGTTCAGTTTCTATTAAATTCTTAAGTTCTTGTCTTGCAAGTTTTATTACGGCATAGCAAGCCTCTTTATTATGTTCTGTGATTGTTTGTGTACTTATTTGTAATCCCTCTAAACTTCTGTAATCTTCACATCTTTGAATCATATCCCTTTCTAACAATTCACGCTCAAAACCCGTATCTGATGGAAAAACTCTCACGCATGCGTGGATGTGCTTACAAATGTTTGTGTATGTATGAAAACAAATCTTGCGTGGTTCACATCTCATGCAAGTAGTATTACAAGTTTGATTTTTTTTAATAACCACATATGGTGCCGTAGTAACATCTGTTGGTAATACATTCCATTGCGTATTCAAACTGGTTTGTATAATATGATCAGGCAAAATTGTTACACTTCTCATGTGGCTTATTCTTATCTCGTTGCCTTGTCGATAGTTACATTCCATTCAATCTTCGCGTCCTTTGTCGAAAAGAATCCATTTCAAGGCGTAACACCATTTGAACGGCCTTAGCCATCCTTCTCGAGCACTTTCTCTTAAAAACTCAGACTTTTTATCTGATTATGAAAACTTTCCAAAAACATATTCGTGTTAATTCCTAATCCTTTCCGATAACAATACGCCCAAGTAGCTGCTCGTTTGCAGTAAACTTTCCTAAAATATGCAACAAATATCTTAGCATCATCGTCTGTCTCAAGTTCATTCAAATAATCATTTAATTCCTCCAAAAATCTTCCGCATCCAAAATCATTTTATTTCTATAAATTTCTGATAAATTACTTCGCGTTTCTCTTTATTAGCAAACTTGTTTGATGCTGTTCTCTTCCAGCACCTGGACACATGCCAGGAGCATAAAAGTTTATGCTGTGGCTCACCCATGACATCTGACCATGCATTAGAATAAGTTGGAGCGTCATCTGTCATGAATGTTTTTGTTTTAATTATGCCTACTAGTGCAGTAAACGGAGAGGAAAAAAGGGTATAACCTCTGAATTTTTTTACTGTGCTCCGAATTGAATGAAATTTTTGAATTAGGTTCATCTTACCCTCAAGTTCAAAAGTGAAAACAATTCGGGTTGCGCCATCACCCCCCGGGGGTATGACACCCCCTTCTCAATTGTGTAATTACATTTTTTCAAAATAACATCGGAAATCGGTAGAAACACTAATTATAAGAAAAAATGTCTTTTATAGTTTTTAATAAAACTAATACTTTTCAACTAAAGATTCATATATTTTTGGCCTTTTTCTTCGTTTTTTTGCAAATATCTCCTGAAATATACATTTTAACGAAAATCATGTAATGAACAAAATAATGTCAATAAAAATCTTAATAAATCGGTATTACATAAAGTGTTCTAGGAAAAATATTAAGCAAGATTTGAAAGAGCAAACTCGTTTTTCATTTCGTTCAAGATTTAATTGTTGTATTGAAAGCCATCTAGTGTCGTGGTTTTACATTTTATGCATTTCGGTGAAATTGGGTTTTATAGTGCTCAATATAAGCTTTAAAATGAGTGCTGTTACAAGTTTTTTGCGTGTAAAACGAGTGAGCTATCATGCAAATAAGAAGCATATACGAAGTTTTTTCCTTTTAAATCATATGGTTTAATGACATCTTGTGATGGATTCTAGCAGATTCACTACTTTAGTACAAAATATTTTCCGAAAACTCACGATTTTATAAAAACTTTATAAACCACTCCTTGCACTGTGTTTCGGACAGAGCATGGTCACCATAAGCTTCCACCAACAAACGATGACTTTCAGCAGCACTTTTTTTCAAATGAAAGAAGGAAAAAACGTAAAACCACATTTTCTGGCGCTGAATGCGACATTTTCAAAATGATCAAAAGCTATGTTCTGGTACGAATATTGATACAGTACGTATTTTTTTATTATGGACAGATACAAAACAATAAGAAAAAACTGACAGACTACTACAGTTATCTATATATGAATTAATGTGACCATCAGTAAAGCCGTTTTGAAATTTATACACCTGTATATGCATATATTACATGATATATTTATTGTACACTATTCTCTGACCATGGTATATATGTATATGTATAGCGGGTTGTCAACACGCATCGCGGCTCGTCAACACGTATCACTTGTCTACTGGACAGATAGGCCCATATAGTGACAGCATGGAGAAAAACAAAATAATTTCAAGTGTCAGATCTGACATGGCTTTTGTTTCTCCCTAGTCGAATTTCCAAAATGTATAATTCTTAAAACCTTTCTTTTCAATTATAAATAAGAAAATACCAATAACATTTTATTAACGATCAGTATGACAACACATAGTGTCGTGGATATTAATCATATATAAAATAAACCAAATATAATAATATTTTATGAAATTTATTATTGTCTATCATTTTGGTATTTAATATGGACCACACATCCATATTTTGGTGACCCGGAGTGATATAGCGGGTTGTCAACACGCATCGCGGCTCGTCAACACGCATCACATGTCTACTGGACAGATAGGCCCATATAGTGACAGCACGGAGAAAAACAAAAATAAAGTCAAGTGTCAGATCGGACATGGCTTTTGTTTCTCCCTAGTCGAATTTGCAAAAATGTATAATTCTTGAATACTTTCTTTTCTATTATAAATAAGAAAATACCAATCACATTTTATTAACGATCAATATGACAACACATAGTGTCGTGGATATTAATCATATATAAAATAAACCAAATATAAATAATATTTTATGGAATTTATTATGACTACAATTTGGATAATATTGGTATTAATTACGGAGCACCACAACATCTCCATATTTTGGTGACCTCCGACGTGATCTAGTCCGACGTGATCTAGCCCGACGTGATAACAAGTAACACACATAAAAGAAGGTAAGAAGATCAAGACATATTTTGAAGTAGCAAAAAAAAATAATTGAAGTCTTATGAATTATGAAGAAAAGAATTTTTAAGAATATAAATAATGAATATAAATGGCTTACAACCGCCATAACTCTAAGAACATTCTAATCCTACAACTGAGACTTCGACCACGCACATCCAGAACAACAACAACACGTGCTCAATAAATCCCTCATTATCCTGGAAAATGAGTCGATAATAAGCACCATGGCAGCAGACAGGGAGCAAACATTTGGCAACCGCCACATACACTCAACCGCTAACTCACCAGCGAAGGGCCACATACACTCAACCGCTAACTCACCAGCGAAGGGCCACATACAATCAACCGCTAACTCACCAGCGAAGGGCCACATACAATCAACCGCTAACTCACCAGCGAAGGGCCACATACACTCAATCGCTAACTCACCAGCGAAGTGTCAAATATACTCAGCCGCTAACTCACCAGCGAAGGGCCACATCTACTCAACCGCTAACTCACCAGCGAAGGGCCACGTAAGCGATCAACAAACTCAACAAGACAACACGGCATTCAAAACGGCCACGGCCAGAAACAAATAAAATTTATCACACAATCTCAACCAAAAGAAATTTACAAGGAAGTTCAAGAATGGCAGTCAGAGATACGAAACAATCTTTTTCATTAGGGCGGAGTGATATAGCGGGTTGTCAACACGCATCGCGGCTCGTCAACACGCATCACTTGTCTACTGGACAGATAGGCCCATATAGTGACAGCATGGAGAAAAACAAAATTAATTTCAAGTGTCAGATCTGACATGGCTTTTGTTTCTCCCTAGTCGAATTTCCAAAATGTATAATTCTTAAAACCTTTCTTTCAATTATAAATAAGAAAATACCAATAACATTTTATTAACGATCAGTATGACAACACATAGTGTCGTGGATATTAATCATATATAAAATAAACCAAATATAATAATATTTTATGAAATTTATTATTGTCTATCATTTTGGTATTTAATATGGACCACACATCCATATTTTAAAATATGGCGCTGTGGTCCATATTAAATACCATAATTATCCAAATTGTAGTCATAATAAATTCCATAAAATATTATTTATATTTGGTTTATTTTATATGATTAATATCCACGACACTATGTGTTGTCATATTGATCGTTAATAAAATGTGATTGGTATTTCTTATTTATAATAGAAAAGAAAGTATTCAAGAATTATACATTTTTGCAAATTCGACTAGGGAGAAACAAAAGCCATGTCCGATCTGACACTTGACTTTATTTTGTTTTTCTCCGTGCTGTCACTATATGGGCCTATCTGTCCAGTAGACATGTGATGCGTGTTGACGAGCCGCGATGCGTGTTGACAACCCGCTATATCACTCCGCCCTAATGAAAAAGATTGTTTCGTATCTCTGACTGCCATTCTTGAACTTCCTTGTAAATTTCTTTTGGTTGAGATTGTGTGATAAATTTTATTTGTTTGTGGCCGTGGCCGTTTTGAATGCCGTGTTGGCTTGTTGAGTTTGTTGATCGCTTACGTGGCCCTTCGCTGGTGAGTTAGCGGTTGAGTAGATGTGGCCCTTCGCTGGTGAGTTAGCGGTGAGTATATTTGACACTTTGCTGGTGAGTTAGCGGTTGAGTGTATGTGGCCCTTCGCTGGTGAGTTAGCGGTTGATTGTATGTGGCCCTTCACTGGTGAGTTAGCGGTTGATTGTATGTGGCCCTTCGCTGGTGAGTTAGCGGTTGAGTGTATGTGGCCCTTCGCTGGTGAGTTAGCGGTTGAGTGTATGTGGCCCTTCGCTGGTGAGTTAGCGGTTGAGTGTATGTGGCGGTTGCCAAATTGTTTGCTCCCTGTCTGTTGCCATGGTGCTTATTATCGACTTATTTACCATGATAATAAGTGATTATTGAGCACGTGTTGTGTTGATCTTGAAGTGCGTGGTCGGAATCTCAGTTGTATGCTTAGAATGCTCTTCGCATTATGGAAGTTGTGAGCCATTTATAATAATTATTTATATTTTAAAAATTCTTTCTTAATAATTCTTCAGACTTCAATTTTTTTTTTTTTGCTACTTCAAAATATGTCTGATCTTCTTACCTTCTTTTATGTGTGTTACTTGTTATCACGTCGGACTAGATCACGTCGGGGTCACCAAA